>NC_142931.1:126511834-126541834 GCF_046866305.1 Octopus bimaculoides
ATGTTTCTTTGAAAGCCATTAGGTGTGTCGATTCTTTCAACGCCAGACGCGTTCAGCCAATTGACATAGCCGTGTTTGATCAATACCCAGCTTGTGTCCAGTTAGCACTACCGCTGGGAGTATTGCTCCTTCCGGGTTTGCACTTCCTGTTTCACAGTCACCTTGAATCAACCTTCGCTGCCTCCAGAGCTATGTAGAAGGCTTTCCATTTATTGGCTCCGTTCTGTAAGCTCTGTAGATTTATTGCCTGCAAATGCAAAGCCTCCGCATCCTACCACTATGGAATCACACCTTTCCTAATACCAGTTTCCTCGTCAAAGCTGAAGTTCATAATCTCTAGTAATGTACACCAGCCTGCAGAAATTCGCATGAAATATCGTTGACAATAATCCCATAATATCTTTCATCTTCCAGCCAGCATTCTAACTACAACCGTATGTTGTACAATTTATACACTAAGGAATACAACAGGGACATATGTAATAATTTATTCAATATCTCTATCATTCCTTAATCGTTATGTACAGACAGAATTGGTCCACTCAAATTTAAAGCATTGGTATCAAATTTTGGCACAAGGCCATTTCTTTAAAGTAATGATCGCAAACTAAGGCTTGTACACTGCTAAACGCAAATACATTCTACACTTAATCTTAAAAATGCATTTTAGCTGATTAACAAACCATAATTCAAGAAAACATCGCATTGCATTGCACTCATTCTTCATCCTAATCACTGCCTTCCTATAGTAATGATTGTTGCTATCTATAATGACTTCTACAGCTACCCACAGTCACTCTTACTGCCCCATTAGTCACTCCTACTGCTCCCTTAGTCATTCCTACTGTTCCCTATCGAAACTTCTACTGCTTCCTAGTTATTCTTACTGCTCCATATAGTCACTTTTACTATTACTGTAGTCGCTTCTATTGCTACTTACGTGTAAATCACTTCAGTGTGAAGGCGCATGGCTCAGTGGCTAGAGCATCGGGCTCACAATCATGAGATAGTGAGTTCGATACCCGGACCGAGCTATGTGTTGTGTTCTGTGTTCTTGAGCAAGATACTTTATTTTTCACGTTACTCCAAATCACTCAGCTGCAGAAATGAGTCATGACGTCACTGGTGCCAAGCTGTATCAGCATTTGTCTTTCCCTTGGACCTCATCGGTGGCATGGAGAGGGGAGGCTAGTATGAATGGGTGACTGCTGGTGATCCATAAACAACCTTGCCCTGACTTGTACCTTGGAGGGGAACTTTCTAATTGTACTCCCATGGTCATTCATGACTGAAGGGAGCCCTTACTTATATAATCACTTCCCATGAGCACTTCTGCTCGTACTGTCACTACTGCTATTCGTGTGAAGGAGAAGGATTTATAAGAGCCCCTATTTATGCTCACAAAGCACACCTGCGTCTTCTCTCAAGTTAACCCCATTGTCTTGTATTTTTTTTTTGTTTTTTGTTTTTTTGCATAGCACCAAAATCCTCTCCTAAACACTTCCTCGAAATCTTTATCGCCAGATGCTTCTAGAATTCCTTAATACCCGCCTACCAAATACTGTTTGAACATCAACCGTATCGACCTCAAAGTATCTGGGGAGAGCCTGCAAAGGTTATAAGGCATTATTCCTCTTCCCACCTGAAAATGTTAAAAATCAAACTCTGTGCGTGTGGAGAAGGGGGGGGGGGGCGTGTGCGTGTGAGCTGCCGCTCGCACATGCACGCACTACAACCATCGCCACCGCCGACGCCGCCACCACCTCTTCCACCGCTACCATCGCCATCACCATCACCACCATCACCAGTTTACATATACCTATTGTTTCTCTGTTTAAACAATCAGTCGTCACTGTTCATCATCTCTCTGATGCTAATCTCTCTTTTTATCAACTGTCTCTACACCCCTCTCTCCCTTTTCCTATCTTTATATATATATATATATATATATATATATATGCGTGTATATATATATATATATATATATATATATATATATATATATATATATATATATATATATATATATATATATATATATATATATTTATTTATGTATATATATATATATTTATATATATATATATATATATATATATATATATATATGTATATATATATATGTATATATATATATATATATATATATATATATATATATATATATATATATATATATATATATATATATATATATATGTATGTATATATATATATATATATATATATATATATATATATATATATATATATATGTATATATGTATGTATGTATGTATATATGTAATTACTTAATCTTCCATCAGCTCTCCCCTTCAAACTCTCTCTCTCTCTCTCACCATCAAACCGTCCACTCCGCTTCCGCAGCCTTTTTCATAACGTCTACGTCTCTTCTCATTCGCTCCGTAAACAACCTATTACGAGTTTCGTTAGGAGCACATATTGGTTAGAAGAACTTTCCATTCCACAGAAACAATTTCTTCATTCTACTTCTAATTCCGCTTTGTTTGCCCCCAACCTCGCCCCCCACCACTCTCATTACCGTCATCATCATCATGAACGTAACAACAACAACAACAGCAACAATAAGAACAACAACAACAACAATAAGGTTTATGAACGCTATCTTCATTAGTACCCCCTCCCACCACCACCATCATCATCATAATCATCACCGCCGCCACCACCAACATCAACAGTAAGAAAAAGAACAACAATAACACCCTCACTATTTTTCCACCTTCGTATTTCCCGTTTCGCTTTCCTTATATCGCCTTCAATGTACTTCTCCTCTCCCTTCCCCTCTCTTCCTTTCCATCTGTCTTTTTCCCTATCGCTGCCTCTCTCTCCCCCTCTTTCTCCCCCACTCTCTCTCTCTCACTATTAGCTTCCCATTCCCAAACAGAACTCCCACCATTTATAGATAGCTTCAGCAACACCTCTCTGAAACATCACTCACATATTAACTACGTCATTCAATCGCACACACTTCTTTGAGTATAATTTATTGTTGTTGCTGCTGCAGTTGCTGCTACTGTTGCTGCTCCTGCTTCTCCTCCTATTGTTGTTGCTGTTGTTGTTGTTATTGCTCATTTGTTAGCAGACAGCAGACGAGACATAGGTTCAGATCCAATCCAGGTTGGTCGCCTTCTTGTCCAACTCTTCAGCTTCCAAACGCACAAACGAAACTAGTGTTGCGATACTGTTATCAACGACCTCTGTCGAACTTGCCAAATAACAGCAACAACAACAACAAAAAACGACTCTTCCCCTCACACCGTTTTCTCTTTACTGTTGTTGGTGGCAGAGAAAAAATTGATAAGACTTTTACATTAACAACGTATTTTTTTTTTCTACAGTTTCCTATATTTCTCTTCATGGTGGCTAATTTTCGCTTTGATGGAATATATAATTGAGGGCGAGACCAAATGCTTTTGTATAGTTTGCTGTTTGTGGGGAGCTTTCTTTATCGTACATGAGGTATACAGAGGCGTCAAAAGGACCCCTCCCCTCTTTAATCTGCTTACAAAAGGCCTCTCATTTCAGCTAACTTGAAACAATGGCTCGGCTTATCGCTTTGTTTTTCTTTGCAATTTTTATTTCCTGACTGCACACGTATGTGTTTGTCTACATATGAGCGTGCATGTATATGAGTATACATACACACACACACACATATTATAAGTGTATATATATATATATATATATATATATATATATATATATATATATATATATATACATATATATGCATATATATAAACAGAGGGCAAGTATGTGATTTTCGAGTTGTATGCATGTTTATATACATGGCCCGTCTTTATGTATTGTTATATTAACAATACATAATTATACAAAAATTACAGTTTATGTATATATATATATATATATATATATATATATATATATATATATATAATATATAACATCGGTGCGCGTATGTGGGTGGGTGGGGTTTTATAAGTATGCATTTATATATGCATGTTCGTGAATGCAAATGTATTCAAGAAAGCGAGGGCGGAAACGATAGGTAATGACGAGGTGGGACGAAAAATAATTTTTAAAACTAGAAAGAAAAGAATGGAAACAATTCTATTTAATTAATATAGCAGAAAGTGAAACAGTAGATTCATTTTTCCTTTGTATTGTAGTGTTTGTTTCTATGTCTTTTGTGATCGTCTGTCTAAGATATAAAATGGAAACAGTGGTTGATTTCAATCTAGTATTATTCAATGAAAAATTAAGCGTCTATGTCCGAACGAATACAACAGATTGTCTAGGGAAATATGAAATCATCCAACTGGATGTAATTTCGTATTTTGCGAACATAGGTGACACATGTTACAATGACATGCTAAGCTTGCCATGTTAAACTTGCGATGTTTTATTACGCTCATCTTTAATGTTGATTTCAATGGCTACCAAATTTGGTTTTGTTGTATTCTATGCCAAAAGAAAGCATTAGTTGAATAATACATTCAAAATGTCTAAAAGACGCACATATTTTTATATAGGCGCAGGCATAGCTGTGTGATAAAAAGCTTGCTTCCCAACAACACGGTTCTGGATTCAGTCTGACTGCGTCGTACCTTCGGCAAGGGCTTTCTACCTCAGGCCGACAAAACCCTTGTTGGTGGATTTGGTAGACGAAAACTGAAAGTCTGTTGTATATATATATATATATATATATATATATATAGACATGTGTATTCTTTTGTTTGTTTGTCATTTGACTGCGGCCATGGTGGGACACTGTCTTTCGTCAAATAAATCGAACCCAGAACTTACTCTTTGTAAGCCTAGTACTTATCTTCTGGTCGGCCCGAGGCTATAGTAAAAGACACTTACCCAAGGTGCCACGCACGCAGTGGGACTCGGAAGTGTGTGGTTGGTAGGCAAGCTACTTACCACACAGCCACTCCTATTTATTTTTTTTTCATCGAGCTCTATAACTTGTAAGACTGTTTACCCAATTTCCATAGTGTATAGGTGACAGAGATGACATTTCACCGGTCCGTTGCAGAGATCGATTCTGGCAATTTATAAGGGAGCGAAGGGGGTGGAGATTTGATTACATTGACACCAATACTTGACCCGAACGAATGAAAAGTAAAGCTGACCTCAGCAGGGCTGGCCTACATTCTCTCTAACATACAGGACGCCAATCAATTGTAGGGTCTGCCTATTTGCAGCTGAGCGGACTGGAGCAAAGTGAAATGAAATGTCATGTTAGAGAATACAACGCACCGCTAGCCTGAGATCGCAACACCGATTTCTTTTATGCCAACCACTCGGCCACGTGCCTTAATAATACACCACACACACACACACACACACACACACAGACACACACACACACTGCTTTACATGTACTTCCTTCCGTTTTGTTCATTAAATTCTTTCAGTTATTTCTTGTAGTCCTATTTTCTTGTAGTCATTATCTGTTCATTGTCTGGAAATTTTTTCGTCACACATCTGTGACCCCTTCAGCGACTCTTCTATCCACGTGCATCCTCTTTTTCTGTTTAGTCCGTTCTGCCTTTCTATGATGTGTAGAAAGGCAGAATGGTTTAAAACATTATCTGTTCCTTATTTCCTTATTACTTCTATCTCCTTCTTATCATTCGTAGACCCATTTCTGTTATTTCTTTATATACCAACTCTTTCTATTCACTCTTTCTCTCTAATTTCATTCTTTCCTCATTCTTCAATTTCTGATCCAAATAACTTTTTCTTCTTTTTTACTATTTTTTTGGTGTTTATGGCTTTATTTTGCTTATTTGTTTGTTATTCCCCTTAAAAGTTTCTTTAACAAGAACACGAGTCGGTTATTTTTTGTGATTTAAGGATCTACACTGAAGTCGATGCGATTAAGTATATCTTGAGTTACATGATGTGGGCCGAGTTGTGCAGCTGGAAGTGCCAGGCAAAGAGGGTGTGTCCTACTGCTGGCTGACACAGAGCAAAAGGTGGAAAGGTAGCGCGTAATCTGACCCGTTTAATACCACTGATGCTGTGTATATGTGTGTGTTCAAGAAAGTACATATATATGTGCGTGTGTTTGTGTGTATGTGTGTGTATGCGTGCTTGCGGCGCGCGTGTGTTAGCATGTGTATGTATTTATATATATATATATATATATGTAAATGCTCACACACACACACACACGCACACACACACACACATACACACACACACACACACACACACACACATATATATATATATATGTGTAAATACTTATATATTTGTATATGAACACACACACATATATATATATATATATATATATATATATATATATGCATGTTTGATATTCATATAAAGAGATACATACACATGTATTATACACATGTACGTGCGTATATATGTACACGCATATATTTGTGCTAGATTCATAGATATATAGGTATACATATATATACATATGTACTCATATATGCATGCATGCTTGTATGTATGTATGTATGTATGTATGTATGTGCATATATATATATATATATATATATATATATATATATATAAACCCTCACATGAGCATATACCCCACACACACACACACGCACACGTACACACACATACACATATATATATATATGTGCATATGTTCATACATAAATAAATATGCACATATACACATACATTCATACTAAAAACGTAGAAAGTTTGTAAAACTGCTGTTCTTTTTCCGAAATATTGTAAGGACTGAGCTGAGGTACATTAACTTGGAAACTTTTAAACACAACTTAAACTACCAGTTATAATTATGCTTTTTAAGATACATTTATATTTTAATTATGCTTTTTAAGATACATTTATATCATATACTTCAAATCTACAGAAAATAAAAGACGAAGACAACATATTTAAAACACCTGTATTTGTCTACGTAGTTCAAACTCAAACTACCAGCAACTCTGAGCTATTTCTCTTTACTCATTTTTTGCTTAAACCAAGAAGCAAGAACAAATAGACTACTAGCAACGAGTCAACACAGATAGAAACAAGAAGGCAATTAGACTAACAGACATATCGTTGATGCTCTACCATAAATCACCCATCACTATGCAGTGATGAAGTTGTTCTCTCCAATGAAAGAACAATAAACAGTCTAAAATGAAGAGAAAACCAGATTCTTTTTAGATATGGCACGGAATCTTTAAGGTCCTCCTGCTTTGTTTACTTTTTCTTTTTATGTATATGATGATTTTTTTCCTTGTTTTTTTTTTTTTTTACATTTCTGGTGTGTTCCTTTAATAATAATGATAATGTTTGGGTGGGTAAATGACGATGATGATGATGACGACGAAGATGAAGAGGAGGATAATGGTGGTGATAATGACTGTGGTGGTGTTGTTGTTAGTGACGTTGTTGGTGGGTGATGGTTGCAGTGGTAGCTCCCCGCGATAGTGACGTCGACAATGATAATATTGATGATGATGATGATGATGATGATGATTATTATTATTATTGCTCTTGTGATGATGACGATGATAATCATGCAGGTGGCATTTATAGTAGTGGAAAAGAAATCCGAAGATGTAAAGAGGGATAGGAGATAAGGGTCGAGGTTATTCCTTTTTTCTGTTGTCACGTGGTGTCTGAGCACCGGTTGCTGTTTTAGGTTATATGGTGTAACTTTGTGTAGATATGGTTGTTGTCGTTGTTGTTGTTGTTGTTTCGTGGTCGACGTCGTCGTCATCGTTGTTGTTACTGATCCGTATTGTTGTTATTGCAGACGTTCATCAGTTTAGGATCTCCAAAGATGTAAATCAGATGCCTTTGGTTAATACCATTAATACCACCCTCAACAACTCTATTGTTGCTGCTGCTGCTGCTTCTGCTGCTTCTGCTGCTGCTGCTGCTGAGGTTGTTGTTTAGTTTCAGCTCAACCTTGATCTAATCCAGCAGACTTATAATGAAAAGTCTTGGCGGCAATGGGATTCAATACACTACAAGAAATAGCGAATAACGAATTACAAAAACAAAAAAAAAAAATTGCCAGAGAACATGTCTCCCAAACCTAAAACAAACGGGTAGTAAATGAAGCAATCCCGACTTCTAGCATATCGAAAATGACAGCATTTGATTGGCTAAAATTAAAAATAATTTGAATCTATATAGAAATTCATGACTTCTTTAATTTTAATGTTTTTCATAAACAAACAAAAAATGGTTATAATTCACGTAATTAGCATGAATAACTACATTTTATTCTTTTATCTTCTTTTACTCGTCTCAATAATTAGACTGCGACCATTTTGGGACACCGTCATGTAGGGGTTTTTTAGTCGAACAAATCGCCCCAGGACTTATTGTTGCTTTAAGTCTGACACTTATTTTATCGGGGTCTTGTGCCGAACCGCTGGTTTATGGTTCGGCAAAAACACATACAAAAACACACGCACACACACACACACACACACACACACACACAACAAGTGATAAAGATGGCAAATGGAATACATTCCATTTCCCGCGTCTATCATTTGTTATTATATTCAACGAACATTGAGGAATTTTTGTGGAAGATCCATCGACAATTGTATAAGTACCGCGGATGACGTCGGTTACCCATTGGCAATGAAGTGCTTTATCGGGTAACTACTAGAAACGTACCCAATACTTAGGTAATTGCACATACACACACACACGCATACACACACTCTCTCTCACACACACACACACATAAAATAACGAAGGCAGCTATATGCAATATAAAACCAAAATGAAAAATTCAATTGTCACTAATTGTGACTGAGGGTGCCGGGTAGCACCTATATTGTTAGAAATAAGAGTTAAAAACCCTTATAACTGCCAGGAAGCACATTTTCATATACTGACAGAGGAGAACGTCCACACAGTTTCTATCTATCAAATTTGTCCCCAAGGCATTGGGCGGCTAGGGAGTGGAGTAGAAGACACTTGCCCAAAATACTGTGAAACCATATGGTTGCAAACCGAGATTAAGCAAACAGCCTTGCTCGTGTCCGTGTAGAAATTTTCGTAAAAGAATTTCAATAAATAAAAAATAAAAAGAAAACCCGGATCTGGCGTGTAGAAACGAAAACGTCCGGTTGCTTCGTGAGTCTGTTAAAATTTGTGCTGAACCAAACAGTAACCAAACTGAATGAGACAGAATGAGAGAGAGAGAGAGGGAGAGACAGAGAGAGAGAGAGAGAAAGAGACAGAGAGAGAGAGAGAGACAGAGATAGATTGATTCGGGTCATTATAACCCACGCATTATCGTAAGTCGAACTTTCTTAGAGCTCTTTATACTTCTGCCTAAACACCGCTTTCTTTCCTGCGAGAGCTTGTGAATGGATCAACGAAGTCTTTGAAGTTCTGCATTACACGCTAATGAAACACTCGTACACTGAATGATACTGTGTCTCTGCCGACTACAGTTATGAACTACAGCTCTGTCTCTCCTCGTTGCATATTTTCGCTTGAACGAATGGTCGGTGTTCCAGGAAGATTTGGTTCATGTCACATCATTTCTTCTTTAATTTTCGTTTTTTTTTTTTGCGTAAACCAACGACGTTACTAGAAAACAAGATACAAACACACTAGTGTTGGTTGTAGCAGTGACAGCAGCAGCAGTAGTAGTAGTAGTAGTAGTAGTAGTAGTAGTAGTAGTAGTAGTAGTAGTAGCAGCAGCTTTCTGATCTCCGAGCTACGTTCTCTATCAAGAACCATTACTCCAAAGGCCTTTCTGAGGAACCCCATTTCTGCCGTATGCATTTGTGATCATATTCTTTCGGTCATTACCCAAGATGTGTGACTATAAGTAAGGGTAGGCACGAAAACCGAATTGAAGGTAGCGAGTTTGGTTTTTATACCTACTTCCCTTCTTCTTGAAATTCATTGACAAAAAATATTCGGAAGACAGAAAACATTTTCACGAGTAACAAATACATTATCTTTACCGAAAATCAGATTCAAAATCCTGTATGTTTGTGGAGAGTATTCACGACCGTAGTTTGATAACTAGTTCATTAAGAGCAGCAACCTTTAGATTTATAGAGAGATTTTCATAATCAATATATATTCGATGAGGTAGAGTATAGACAAGCGAGCCCTGACTGGGCTATTGCGCCTCTACTATATACATTGTATTTACCTCGTAATAATCACATAGACTTAAATCGTTACGGAAGGTCATAACTGGCACAACATCGGTTACGATGAGTGTTGCAGATGATCCGATCAACGGAACAGTCTACTCGTGAAATTAACGTGCAATTGGCTGAGCACTCCACAGACACGCATACCCTTAACGTAGTTCTCGGGGAGGTTCAGCGTGACTCAGAATGTGGCAAGTTCGACCCTTTGAATTATAGTTACAACTCGTTTTTGCCAGCTGAGTGCACTGGAGCAATATAAAATAAAGCGTTTTTTTCTCAAGGATACAACGTACCGCCCGGAATCGAACTCACGATTGTGGGCCAATACTCTAATCACTAAACCACGCGCCTTCGCAGGACAAATGTAAGCTTATATACCCATACACGTATGCGCATGCGCATATGCAGACAGATTCACTCATGCGTTAACAGGCAACGTGTTGAGTCATTTCATATTTTCCGTTGAACAAAATCTTTAAAAATTTATTTCCCAATTCTAACCTTCTTTATGAATTTTGTTGCTTGAGTCAACACCACACGCTTGAAAATCTGTGGCTATTATTCCATCAGCGCAAATGAGGAATGTAGTCCAATTAAATTTGTTTTCATTAATATTATCTATATTTTCTTTACCGTAGACGAATCTTGTTCATTCAAGACATTAATACATTAAATTACAAACACTTCTGTTCCATGTTCAGTTGTATTATTTATCCTTATGCTAAGATAGCCAGCTGGCAGTATCATTAGTCCGTCGGACAAAATGCTTAGCGGCATTTCTCCTGAGTTCAAATTCCGCCATGGTCGACTTTGAATTTCCTCCTTTCAAGGTCGGTAAAATAAGTAGCAGTTGAACACTGGGGTCGATGTAATCGACAAACTTCATCTCTCAAATTTCATGTCTTGTGGCGCAAGATTTTTCACAAGTATAAAATATGACATTGCTTTTGTTATCTAAATTCCGACGATGGAACCTTGCATCTTCGTTAGAAACCAACTCCTTATCGAAGGAAGAATTTAAATAATTGAAAAAATATGTATATATATATATGGGAGAATGTACGAAAAAAAAAGCAACAGACGAGGACATCTATCTATTTATATATCTATATATATATATATATATATATATATATATATATATATATATATATATATATATATATATATATATACATGTGTATGTATATGTACATATTTATATGTTTATATACATTGATACACGCATACATACACATACACTCAAACACGCATACACACGCGTGTACACGCACGTACGCACATACGTACATACATACATACATACACACACACATACACACATACATACATGCATACACACATACACACATACATACATACATACATACATACATACATACATACATACATACATACATACATACATGGCAATTAGCTGCCCAACGGATGTTAACGTAAAGCTGAAGAACAGTGGAAAGAGACCACCTATGCTGAACTATTGAGAAATCTGCAGTTACTCTATCCAGATTACAAGTTCAGGTTTATACCTGTAATTATTGGGGCCCAGGGATATGTAACACACTGCCTAAATACCGATCTTAAGAAATTAGGGTTCTCAAAACCAGAAAGGAGAAAGCTAATTCGAAGACTACAGATCCAATCCATTATTGGAACTGTAAACATTTGTAAAACTTTCCAGAAGTTTATCATTTAAATATACATGAGCATGTCTAGAAATGTAACTATATGCGTGAGAATACATACATAAAACATACAAATCTGCACATACATACATGCATACATACATACATACATACATACATACATACATACATGTTGTTGTTGGCACTCCGTCGCTTACGACGTCGAGGGTTTCAGTTGTTCCGATCAGCGGAACTGCCTGCTCGTGAAATTAACGTGCAAGTGGCTGAGCATTCCACAGACACGTGTACCCTTAACGCAGTTCTCGGAGATATTCAGCGTGACACAGTGTGACAAAGCTGACCCTTTGAATTACAGGCACAGCAGAAACAGGAAGTAAGATTGAGAGAAAGTTGTGGTGAAAGAGTACAGCAGGGTTCGCCACCATCCCTTGCCGGAGCCTCGTGGAGCTTTAGGTGTTTTCGCTCAATAAACACTCACAATGCCCGGTCTGGTGAATCGAAACCGCGATCCTATGACCGCGAGTCCACTGCCCTAACCACTGGGCCATTGCGCCTCCACACATACATACATACATACATACATACATACATACATACATACATACATACATACATACACACATACATACATACATACATACATACATATACATGTGATTAATGTAGTGATACTATTTACAAATATCACCAACACTAGGGTTGAAAAGAAAATATTTCCGTGAAGTATTTTGCTAACTACATTCACATACTGTAGAGTTCGATATATGTTTTACAGACAGCAAGGAATGTGGGAAACTTAGAGTAACTGAGGTTATCCATATAATCTGTAGGCAAAAACACTGATTTTGGCACCAGTACCAAGTCTGATATTATTGAATATTTTCCATTTGATTTATGCAACTACGTAAATAACAGCAGCATGAATAACAACAGTACTGATAAAGAAATAGACAGGAACTATAACATGAATGACCATGTTGTCTGGAAGAAACATCGAGTACTTTTATTCCAAACAAATGACAGTAGCATTACGAAATATATAAATTTAGTATTGGTGTCAAATAACAACACCAGCAACACCAACACCACCACCGCCACCACACCCAACAACAACAACAACAACAGCAACGAAATAATAATAATAATAATAATAATAATAATAATAATAAACTGAATAATGACATACATACACACGTATATACATATAATAATAATAGTAGCAGTAATAATAATAATAATAATAATAATAATCCTTTCGACTATAGGCACGAAGCCTGAAATTTGGGGGAGGGGACTTGTCGATTACTCGACCCAGTGTTTCACTGGTACTTAAATTATCGTTGCTGAATGGATGAAAGTCAAAGACGACCGCGGCGGGTTTTGAACTCAGAACGTAAAGACGGACAAAATGCCGCTGGGGGGCACTTTGCCCGGCGTGCTAACTATTCTGCCAGCTCATCGCCTAAATAATAATAATAATAATAATAATAATAATAATAATAATAATAATAATAATAATAATAATAATAATGATGATGATGATGATGATGATGATGATGATGATGATGATGATGATGATGATGAGGAGGAGGAGGAGGAGGAGGAGGAGGAGGAGGAGGAGGAGAAGAAGAAGAAGAAGAATGATCCAGCTCCATGCACTGGCTCTCATGGCTTCTGAACTTAAATGATTGAATGTGCTATTATGTACCTATTTTGTCTTGGTATAAAAGATGAACTACAACACATATACTACTTAATGACATAAATTTGCTTGTCAGTTGTTTGACCTTAACTAGTTGAGCATGTCCCTTGGTGGCTGACGATATGTGCATCTCTGATCACGAGCAGAAGTAGTGGGGAAGTACCATAGCTATGTGTTGAGAGGAATTCTTTGGAGTTTGAATAATTGACCTCTGAAAACATGGGTGTTTCGTCCAACATTCTTAAACAGCCCTTATTTAGGGATCTTTTGAGCGGGACGAGCTACTCGACCTGAAGAAAACTCTAACTAACTGGACTCCCCACTGCAAGGTGATGCACTGTTTATCTTGATATGACATCACCATGTCACGCACATATGGTTATGGTGTATGTGTCTGGTGTACCCTTATCAGACGGGTAGTCGTGATGGGTATACTTGGCTTCGTATATTTTACCCAAGTGCCACTTTGATGGCATGCACTGCTCTCGCACTCAATGATGATGATGATGATTAATAATAATAATAATAATAATAATAATAATAATAATAATAATAATAATAATAATAATAATAATGATAATAGTAATAATAATAATATGCCCTGATGCAGTACCAGACTCTAGCTCTCATGGCTTCTTATCTTAACTGATTGGAAGTGTTATCATGTACATTCTTTGTGTTGGTATAAAAGATGGGCTATAGCAAATATTTTGCTCAATGCCACAGATTTGCTCGTCACTTGTTTTGATGTTTCGTTCAACATCCTTAAACCTTTATTCAGACACCTTTTGAGCGGAATTGGTTACTCGACCTGAAGAAAGTTCTAATTGGGCCCCATCTGCAAGGTCATGTGCTGTTTATCTTGATACAAGGTCACACATGTCACGCAGATATGGTTGTGATGCATGTGCATGGTGTACCCTTATCGGACGAGTAGTCATGATGAGTGTGTTGGGCTCCGTATACTTTACCCCAGTGTCCTTTTGATGGTATGCACGGCTCCCTCACTAAATAATAATAATAATAATAATAATAATAATAATAATAATAATAATAATAATAATCACAGCAATGACAAGAGATAATGAAGAATAGCAACTACCGTCCATAGAGAAAGGGAAACGGGGGGGAAGAAGGGAGAAAGAGGGAGGAAATGAGGGAGAAAGTGGGAGGGAGATGGAAAAAGGAGAGAGAGAGGAGGGAAGAGGGGTACGAAAAGAGAAAAGGTAGGCCAGAGCGATAGAGAAGTGGGGAAGAAAAGAGAGAGGAGAAAGGGGTAAGTGAAAGAGGGGAGAGGGGAGAGAAATAAGAGAGAGAGAGAGAGAGAGGTGGAGGCAGAGAGGGACGGGAGAGAGATACAAGAAGCCAATAAGAATTGCTAGCAACAACAGTTAAGTCTTCATCAAACCGTACTTTACAGTCTTAAAATGATGAAAGACCACAATAGATAATGTGTAGTCCGAGATAACATATATTTGAATAAAAGGCAGCATTTATCACAGTCGAGACTCCTTCGACTATAGCTCTGCCAAATAAAGGCTGCCTGGGGTTAAAAAACAACACACCACCATCACCAACAACAACAACAGCTAAATTAACAACAGTAATAATCTTGAAAGATATCTACCGAAAACAAGAAATAATTTAAATGACGTAACACTGCCAAGAAAACTAAAATCAATAACAACGATTACGACTGGAACAGCTGTAGAATAAAACAACAAGCACGACGAAAACAACAACAAAAACACGAGTAGTGAGAACATCCATAATAAAGAACTACATACATAGCTGCCGTCATAACATTCAACTTTACACATGGTTCTTTATAAATGACGAAACCGGGTGGAGGGCAGATAATCACTGGAACTATATTAAAAGGTCTGTGTGAATTCGTCGTGTATTTTAGATAACCAGAGAAGATGAACAAACTCTTATCTGTTCTATCTCTCGTTTATCTATCGGCATCTTATCTATCGTTTATCAGTACGTATATCGCTTCGTATGCATGTATGTACGTACGTACGTACGTACGTATGTATGTATGTATCTATGCATGCATTATGTCTGCATGTATGAATGGACGAAGGCATGTAAGCATATTTGCTTGTTTATTTTTTTTATGTATATATAAATGTCTGCAATGTTTGTAAGCATGAATAATTGTTTGCTTGTATATATATATGTGGCGTATGTGAACGTATATAAATGTATTATGTATCTGTGTGTGTGTGTGTGTGTGTGTGTGTGTGTGTGTGTGTGTGTGTGTGTGTGTGTTTGTAAGTATATAAGAGGCATTACTCTAACCGCATAGTTAATTCTTATCCATACAGTTATCTGTTTATCTGTTTATCTGTTTATCTATCTATCTATCTATATATATATATATACATATATATATATATATATATATATATATATATATATATATATATATATATATATATATATATATATATATATGCGTGCGTGCGTGTGTGTGTATGTATGTTCATGCATATATATATATATATATATATATATATATATATATATATACACACACACATACATATATAAACATCTAAATATATAGCGAGATACGAATATGCCTCGATATCACTCAATTTATCCATCTATCTATTTATCTATGTAGCTCTCTCTCTCCCTCTCCCCCTCTCTCTCTCTCTCTCTCTCTCTCTCTCTCTCTCTCTCTCTATATATATATATATATATATATATATATATATATATATATATATATATATATATATATATATATATATATATATATCTGTCAATGTATTTGTTCATCTATCTATCTATCTAAGATTTAATCTATTTACTTATCTGTTTATCTGCCGACATCTTTTTTCTCTTCCGGATACCATTTATGATGAATATATAAACACATACACATGTATACACACACACGCATATTCACACATCCAAACACACACACACACACATACACACACACACACACACACACACTCAAATAAGTGTGTGTGTGTGTGTGGTAATGTATTTTTGCATATATGTGCGTGCGTGTGTGTGCTCATCTATGTATATGCGTTCGAGTGTGTGCACGCCTATTTATGTCTATATGTGTGTGAATCTGTGTACGTACATCAAGAGCAAATTAAACAAATTGTAAATTGTTTTGCTCAATTCATGCCACCACAGAGGTTGAATTGTTTGGTAAGTGGTCTGGTTGAGGCCCGCGTGCCGCAGGTTACCCAAGTAAGACGAAGATAAGACTGCAAAACATGTCAGCTGATGTGGGTTTGTTTTTGCTGCAAAACTGCCAAGAATGGTAACGTTGTGAATGAAACGGCCGACTGTTCTTGTTGTTGGTGTTGGTGTTGGTGTTGTTCTTGTTGCTGTCGTGTTTTTGTTTTGTTTTTGTTTTACTTCGTTTTATTTTCATCTCACTTCATTTGTTTTTCATTTATTTTTATAATTTATTCTCTTAGTCCTTAGTTTTCCACTATTATTATTATTATTGTTGTTGTTGTTGTTGTTGTTGTTGACGACGACGACGACGCTGATGGTGACAATGATGATGATGATGATGATGATGATGATGATGATGAGGAGGAGGAGGAGGAGGAGGAGGAGGAGGAGGAGGAAGAGGAGGAGATCGTCTTCGTTGTTGTTGTTTGTCGTGATTCAGAATTATCATCATCGTCTATTACCACTAAGGCATATCATCTCCACCGTCATTAACTTCTTGCTAACCACCATCACCACCACCACCACCACCATCATTATTATTATCACTAGCACAATCCACACCACCTCCGTCACCACCACTCGCAACATTTTCATATCTATCATCACCATCACCAACGTTTTGACCACCAACCATCGAAGCCAAATCAATCGTCACTGTATGCCATAAGGAAGTCTCTATGTGGTTGTTCCACCTGCAAGAGGTAGCAACTTAATCTCTCTCGATGTGAAAGAAAATAATTATGTAAGAATGCTTTGGAGGATGTATTTCTAGAGACTGTATACCTAAAATGGAATTGGATTGTCGAAACTAGAGTGTCATTAAATATAAGTTTCGGATAGATTTGAAGCTACAGAAACAATAAGAACAACTGCACGAATAACATTAAGTCTATCGATACCATTCCCACCAGCGCCATCTCTCTTATTACCACTTCTACCAACATCGATTCTGCAACACCAATTCTTACAATGTTAATTATACCAACATCAATTCTACCAATGTCAATGTCAAATCTATCCCCACTAATAGTACTGTTGGAGTGACTTTGGTGATATGGTATGCTTAATCGGGGCGAGCCTAAGGCTAAATAACAACGAAACAATATAGCTCTACGTAACCCGCTCGATCTGCTGGTGATAATAGTCAAACTCTCTCAAATCACACTTTAAAAAGAAAGAACGCATTGGATTATGAATGTTGTCCAAAATGTTCACAAAAGGCGGGATGGTCAGGGCTAGAATACTTTTTTTACTAGATATTTGCTTGATGAGGCCTGGCCCGGCAGTATACGGCAACAAACGTTAACAAACGCCAAAATAGAACACTGTAATAACAACAACAACAACAACAACAACTTTAACTACCAACACAGGAACTAACAACCCCAATAGCAATAGAAAGAACACGACCCTTGTAACAACAACAACACTAGCATTGACACCATCACCACCACCACCACCAACAACAACAACAACAACAACAATTACAATAACGACAGCACCATTACAAGGGCAGCAACAGCACGGGAAATGCCTGATTATAAACAGCCGTCTGTGAAATTTATTGCTGTCGACTAGCTGTCTTTTGTTGGTAACATGACAAATCTGGTACCAAAACTACTACTACTACTACTACTACTACTACTACTGCTATCACTGCTGCTGCTGCTGCAACTACTACTACTGTAGCTGCTACTGCTGTTACTATTACTACGACTACTACTGGTGGTGGTGGTGGTGTTACTGGTATAGCCGCTGCTTCCGCTGTGCTGAAATCAAACCTAGAACCAAATACATAGAGAATTTATAGGTATGGGTGACACTGGTAGATGCACACTTACAAGTATGTATGTATGTATGTATGTATGTATGTATGTATGTGTGTATGTATGTATGTGTGTGTATGCGTATGTATGTATGCAAGTATGCAAATATGTATGTATGTATGTATGTATGTATCTATCTATCTACTAATCTCTCTATCTGTGTATATGTGTGTGTGTGTGTGTACCTGCAAATAGATAGATAGATAGAGAGAGAGAGAGAGAGAGAGAGAGAGATAGAGAGAGGAAACAGACAGACAGACAGACAGACAGACAGACAGACTGATAGACAAACAGATAGAGCAAGAGAGAGAGAGAGAAACAGACAGACAAACAGACAGATAGGTAGATAGATAGGTAGATAGATAGATAGATAGATAGATAGATAGATAGATAGATAGATAGATAGATAGATAGATAGGGAGAGAGAGAGAGAATAGAGAGAGAGAGAGAGAATAGAGAGAGAGAGAGAATAGAGAGAGAGAGAATAGAGAGAGAGAGAGAATAGAGAGAGAGAGAGAGAGAGAGAGAGAAACACACAGACAGACAGACAGATAAATAGACAGACAGGCAGGCAGATAGATAGATAGACAGATAGACAGATAGACAGATAGATAGATAGATAGATAGATAGATAGATAGATAGATAGATAGATAGATAGACAGATATCTTTTTATTATAGCCACACAGGGCTAAATACAGAAAATGGACAAATTACAAAGTAGAGCTTTGGGGGGGGGGGGGATAATTTGGATCAAAAGGGATCGCGGGAAGAAAAAAAAAAAAAAAAAAAACGTGGGAGGGGGCGATCAATAGGGATCGTGTATCACAGTCGATGTAAAAAACGGGGAACAGATTCGGTTTATCCGTGGAGAGAAAAGCCTACGCAAAAGACCACGGTCACCTCAGGCTTTTTTTTTAAAGGTACATGAAAGTAAGTACCTTCTCTCTTTTTGTCTCTTTTTGTTACAAGTCTATGCTTAAAATGGTGTCGTCTTTCATTCTTACCATTCTTGCCACATTTACCCATTTTTTATTGAAACTTTCATTCGACAACACTTTCCTCTCTATCCTCATCCTCCTTTTCAAGTGGTACTTGAAAAAGTTGACGAGGGACTGACCAGAGAGGAAAGTGTTTGTTTGTAGACCTTTCAAACGCGTCCACCACACGCATTCTTTTGCCATAGCTATCAGTGTTACAAAAACCGTTTTTCCTTCCCGTTTAAAGGAAGGTGGCGGAACAATATTCACGATAGACTCGGCTGATAAGTGGGCTCGTCCCACACGCGACAACAGCCGTTCGACGAAGGTCCACAGCTCTGAAATATCTGGACACTGCACGAGTGCGTGCAGAACGGTTTCGTCGCTCTGACCGCATCTCGGGCAGGTCGGTCCGGTGGTTTTCGAACCGTGTCTGTAGATCTTCTCTCGAACTGGTAGTGCGTCTCGATAGCATTGCCAAGCCAGGGATCTCTGGAAATTATCCATTGGCCCCGGCCCGAACGTCGTCTTGAAAAGGCGGGTTAAGAATTTCTCGTCGACACCCAGGTTTGCCCCGAGAGTGTCGTCAGACCTCCCCTCCACTAGTCCTCTATAGAACGCATTGGTCGTTTGGAAGTTGCACAAGTTTGATCCCGGACGGCAGAGCTGTTGTAGAGCTTGGCGACACTCGCGGTGCCATTCGCCCAGTTTCGGTCTCTTCCTGATCCATGTTTGCAGTTCGGTGAGTGAGACGAGCTGCGGGAAGGCGTGCCTCACAAACGGCGCCCACACCTGTTCACCGTCGTCAATGAAGTTCCAGAGATGCCGCAGTCTCAGCGCATGTCTGCGCATCATTAACCACGGCATCCCCAGTCCTCCACGTAACGGTTGTTGACAGCAAATGGATCGCCTCACCATCGGAACGCCACCCTTCCACAGAAAGCGGAAAAGTATGCGTTCTAGTTTCGTGATGGTGGCATCGGGACAAGGCACGACGGTCAGGCGGTAATCGATGACTGATGCGATATACACATTAGCCACCTCCGCCCGGCCTTTTAGAGATAACTTTCTCTCAGCCCATGTTTGGCTGAGTTTGATAACTCTACTGGTGATCTCGTCCCAGTTCTTATCCATTTGGAGGTCCGGACTGAACCAGACCCCGAGCAGTTTAACCGGTCCGTCCGTCCAGCGTCCCACTACGGAGTCACTGTTGGACGGTATGGGCTTGCTTCTCCAGGTGCCGAGTAACAAACCCACTGACTTTTCCGGGTTAATTTTTGCTCCTGTCACCGTTTCGTATTCTTTAAGTGTCTCGCCTAGCATCTCGACGTGCTTTTCGCTCGACACTATGACGGTGACATCGTCCGCATATGCAGACACGCTCGTCCCGCAACCCAGCTCTCGTGGGATACCCCTCAGTGTCGCCAGCTTCCGCAGTAGTGGTTCGATCGTCAATACATACAGAAGCGCCGACAAGGGACATCCCTGACGGACCGAACGCGTGATGTCGAACGGTTTTGACAGGTGACCGTTTACCCGTATTACCGATCGGATGCCGCTATACAAGGCAGCGATCCAACCGCGGAAGACGGGACCAAAGCCAGCTGCCCTGAGGACGGCCGCTAGGTATCGATGGTCGACCCTATCGAAGGCTTTAGATTGATCTAAATTGATCAGCGCCCCACCCATGCCAGGATCCTTAACTACCCTGTCCATGATGTAGCGCATGAGGTGGAGGTTGTCATGGATACTTCTGCCCGGCACGGCGCATGTTTGCGCCCTGTCGACCAGTTTATCGATGACAAGCGCCAACCTCTCGGCTATTACTTTGGCCAAAATTTTCAAGTCTGCGTTGAGCAGAGTGATGGGCCTGAAATTATCTATAAAATTCCCCTTGTTTGGGTCTTTCTTCAGCAATGTCACTGCACCTCGGCTCACGAAACCGGGAATTCTCCCGTTTTGTTGCCAGTTGCAGTAGACTGATGCCAAGAGGTCGCCAAACAAGTCTGGCATTTGACAAGACAGATAGATAGATAGATAGATAGATAGATAGATAGATAGATAGATAGATAGATAGATAGGTATAGTTTTTTATTGGTGTAGTTGTGTTTAAAATACTATATAAAATTCTATGGCTGGTTGACATTTATAGAGACATCCTATTTAGATATTTAGTGGTGTAGATATCTACATAAAATAACAGAGTGGCAAACCCATTTTTTAGTTATTTACTGACACAGGTCTTATATAAAACACTATAGGCGGGTGACATTGATAGTTACACACTATAAGGTCATTTACAGAGCTATCCCAAATAAAATGGTATGGATGGGTGGCACTGATAGACATAGTTATTACATCGATACAGTTACTGCAAGGAACCACTAGCTAATAACCGAGTAATGATCATCTACTGTTTAGCAATGACCGAACAAACTCGTAATGAAACAAATATCGTTCCAGTCCTTTCTTATCTAAGCCTCTACTGGGCGTTATTCGAGGAATATTTGCTCCGATATCATTTACCATTTGTGTGTCCAGGTGCTTGTGAGAGAGAGATATTTCTCTGTTGCCCCAGTGTGCAAGTCGATCAACCACATAAAGGACGCGTCGTTGCTCATCAAAGTAAATCTGTGTACATTATATAATTTATGGTATGAAAACTGTGTGTCACACATGATAGACAGCCGGTTGTTAACGCAGAGTTGAGACTAAATTTAACTATACGGATGTCAGGAGGTTAGTGATATACAGCTAGTTATTGCACACCATATTAGCTGCTCTCTCACTCCTTCCCTCTATTTTTTTTTATTACTCCCTCTCTCCTTTTCTCTCTCATTCTCTAACACAAATAAAATAAGATTAATACATTTGTACTGTCAGATCTCAGAGCAGTTCTTGCGATGAGATTTCCGTACATATATTAACGAAGGCAATAAGGTGTCTGCGTTTTTCAAACTGCCATCTGGATCTGTTCGCTGTCTAGTACAGTCAGCAGTATGTGTGGGTTTTACATGCTAGTTCTACATTTAGTAATTCTTGACAGAAACCATATCACTGCAGGTATTTTCCATGAACAATGATATTTGAAACTCGTTGAAACAACCAATAAGCTTTTCATTTATCAGCGCAAGTTTCAACGAGGCGAATGTCATGATGCTTTAGGAAAAGAGTGACGGCTCGTGGTTGAGAAATTAATGTCGAAGGACCATGTATGCCTATAGTCTCAAAAGCGAGAAACTGGAAAAGAATATGGGATGTTGATCCCTAATATTTACTGCTTGTTATTACATCTGTTCTGTATAAGGCTGAAGAGAACTACAATTGAATCTTACGCAATGTGATACACAATGAAAATATCCTACAATAGATATTTTCTGTATTGATATGAGAAAGTAGTTACTCCGTCCGGACAATAATATCCTAACCATTGCATTTGGCTCTCAATAGGTGCTATGCAGTAGCGTAGCTAGAGTGTGAGTCACCCGGAGCAGCCCTTGAGTTGTTCGTACCCGCCTCCACCGAACCAATTACAGCATATACAGGCTTATTCAGTAGACCCCAAAGTCACCCTCTCCCTCTTAAAGCGTCATCTGGGGCAGACCGCTCCTTTCCCCTCCCCATAGCTACTGGTATTATGTACAAACCCACACGATTTTCGAAGGCTCGGATTAAATGTGACAGACAGTTTTCCACCAGTCACTCGAAGGCTCGTAATAAATGTGACTGACGGTGTTACATTGGTCATCAGATTAAATGTGACTGACGGTGTTGGGTAATAATCATTTTGGAAATAAATGGATAACAACATCAATAACAATTGGAATACATCAATAACTAATTTGGGATCGAACAACCTTGATTCTTCAATGATCTGTTCTGTGTTTATTTTCTTAACTGAGTACGAAAATCAAACATATGTAAGATTTATAGAATAGAGATCAAACTGATTTAATAACTATGCCTGTCTTTTCCTTTCTGACTGAGTGTAAATTTTCGTGGCTGACAGGGAGTAAAGTTGCTTAGGCCGTGTAATAAAAGTTATTATTTGTTTAAACAGGAAGCCTTTATATAAATGAAACGATGATGAAAATCTTATATGTGAGGGGAGGAGAAAAAGACTGAGTGAAGGGTTCGCCTGAAACACAAACACATGCATACATACATATTATACACATAAACATGCACACACATATATGTATACACATGCTCACACACATATATACATCATATAAATATAACATAGAAAGCAAATACAACTAACAAGCAACAAAAGTATAAGGGACGGTCACAGTCAATATTATTACGTTGATGCTCAAACTAGTGTATATGTGAGTGTGTGTGTGTATATATATATATATATATATAAAGAGGGAGAGAGAGGGAGAGAGACGGAGACAGACAGGCAAAGATTTAGATATAGATATATACGCATATATATATATATATATATATATATATATATATATATATATATATATATATATATGCATCTATACGTGTGTGTGTGTGTGTGTGTGTGTGTGTGTAGCAATATCTGAGGCAACTGAAATAAACAAAGCGGTGCCATAGGATTTTGTTTTTGCCGTTGTTTTTAATTCTGTGAATTGGTTCACACGGTAAAAGAGTCATGAGGAGAACATGACTTAATCACAAAAGCGTGTAAAAGAGAAGATTCCAAGGCTGGGAACTACCATTACAAGAGTCTCACAACACTGAATACAAGAGATTCTACAAGGGTTTTTATCGACTTTTTAAATATGTTTTAAAAAATATAATCTACATACTATGCAAAATATAATAACGATTAACAGAAATATATTTTTGGTACAGATACAATGTACGATTATTTATTTCACAAATATTTATTGTCTACAATTCGTTTGGCAATCACCGTAGTTCTGAGTTCGATCTTGTTGCGCAGTACAACTAGTACAAAAGTCTGACGACACTGATTGCAAGAAATTCTGCGAGGTTTTTCACAGAATTTTTAAACATGTTTTCAAAAATATAATCGACATATTATATAGAAATATAATAACGAATAATAGAAAAATATTTTTTGGTAGAGCTACAATACAATGTACAACTATAGGCGCAGGAGTGGCTGTGTGGTAAGTAGCTTGCTTACCAACCACATGGTTCCGGGTTCAGTCCCACTGCGTGGCATCTTGGGCAAGTGTCTTCTACTATAGCCTCGGGCCAACCAAAGCCTTGTGAGTGGATTTGGTAGACGGAAACTGAAAGAAGCCCGTCGTATATATATGTATGTATATATATGTATGTGACTGTGTTTGTGTGTCTGTGTTTGTCCCCCTAGCATTGCTTGACAACCGATGCTGGTGTGTTTATGTCCCCGTCACTTAGCGGTTCGGCAAAAGAGACCGATAGAATAAGTACTAGGCTTACAAAGAATAAGTCCCGGGGTCGATTTGCTCGACTAAAGGCGGTGCTCCAGCATGGCCGCAGTCAAATGGCTGAAACAAGTAAGAGTAAGAGTAACTGTTTTTATAACAAATACTTATTGTCGCGCTTCGGAACTGAACACACAACCACGTAGATGCAAAGCAAGCACCTTAGCCTTACAACCACGCTTGCACCTATATTTGTACATACGAAAGCGGAGAGCTGGCAGAAACGTTAGCACGCCGGGCGAAATGCTTAGCGGTATTTCGTATGTCTTTACGTTCTGAGTTCAAATTCAGTCGAGGTCGACTTAACCTTTCATACTTTCGCTATCGATAAATTAAGAACCAGTTACGCACTGGGGTCGATGTAATCGACAATCCCCCTCTCCACAAAACCCAGGACTTGTGCCTATAGTAGAAAGGATTATTATTATTATCATTATTATTATTAAGGCGGTGAGCTAAGAGAATCGTTAGCACGCCGGGCAAAATGACTAGTGGTATACGTTCTGAGGTTGACTGCCTTTCATCCTTTCGGGGTCGATAAGTTAAGTACCAGTCACGTGGTGGGGTCGATGTAATCGACTTGCCCCCTCCCCACAAATTCCAAACCTTGTGCCTATAGTAGAAAGGACTATCATCATCATCATCATTATTATTATTATTATTATTATTATTATTATTATTGCTATTATTATTATTAGGTTTCATTAATTTTTTTTTTATCTTCCAAACTGTGTTGAAACTTGTGTTAGGGAATTTTGGGATATGGCAACTCTGGCGTTTGGAAGGTGATAAGAGAAGGGTCGTGTTACACGGTCGGACATACCCAGTTGCAAATGGCAAGCTGCGAGTAGACCGACAACGCAAAGGTGTAGGCACTCATAAATAATAGCTAACAAGATGGAATCCAGTTACTTTAAGCTGTTCATGCTTGCTTGTCGTTGTTGTTTGCTTGATGTTCTTGTTGCTTGTTGTTACTTCTTCAAACTGTTCGTTGATGTTACATGTTTTCTTTTTGTTGTTGTTTTGTTACTTTATTGTCCTTTTGTTGCTTCTGGTATTGCCGTAGTCCTTGCTGGTATTGTTGTATCAGTTACTGTGGCTGTGGTTGTAGTTGTTGTAGAAAGTGTATATATATGTGTGTGTGTGTGTGTGTGTGTGTGTGTGTGTGTGTGTGTGTGTGTGTGTGTGTGAATTGTTGTGATATGTTGTTGCTTAGATCACAGCTGTACTGTACCGCACCGCGGTGTTCTATATGTTATATACTGTAGAATTGTGGGTTAGATACCATTCTTTACTTTCATCGTCGTCGTCGTCGTCGTTGTACTGGTGGTGGAGATGAGATGTTAGTAAGCGGATGAGAAGAAGAAGAAGAAGAAGAAGAAGAAGAAGAAGAAGAAGAAGAAGAAGAAGAAGAAGAAGAAGAAGGAGGAGGAGGAAGTGTTCTGGAAAGGTTGCGAATAAAGAAACGAAATCAAAGAATAACAGAAGGAGGCGCATATACATACATACATACATACATACATACATACATATATATATATATATATATATATATGTGTGTGTGTGTGTGTGTGTGTGTGTGTGTGTGTGCATATATATATATATATATATATACAAACACACACGTGTGTGTGTGTAGAGAAAGTGATAAAAACAATGTGGAGTGGAACAGGAATAATTTGCAAGGTGAAACATTTTACTGACATTCTTAACATTTCACCCATCATGTGTAAATATAAACACAAGCCACAGAGATACAAATTCATACAATCTGTTTATTGAGTCATCATAAGAACCACTCTCCTATAATGTTTTGCTATGTTGTTATTTTATTTATTTTCTGCTTTTTATTTATTTACATTTGCATACCCTATTGCCGATCAATTTCTTGTAATTCGTGGTGGAGCGGTGGATTAAGTTACCTTATTGCATTTTATTACGTCCCTTTCCGTCCACGAGTTAAAATCTTGCCAAAGTCGATTATGCGTTTTCTTCATCCCCGACGATAGGGGAAAATAAAGTACCATTTCTGTGCTAGGGGCGGGGGTCGAAAAATATGGCTACATCATTCCTCTCCTGAAATTTCTGCCCTGACTTCTCCGTTAGAAAAGTTAGTGCTCTTTACATTCTGAGTCAAATCCCACCAAGGGTCAACTTTAAAGTTCGTCCTTTCAGAGCCGATAATACTAGACGATGCGTGCCTTCGGGCCTATGTTAAAAGTCATTATTTCGTGCGCGAAAGGCGGTGAGGTGGCAGAATCGTTAGCACGCCAGGCAAAATGCTGAGCGGTACTTCGTCCGTCGCTACGCTCCGAGTTCAAATTCCGCCAAGGTTGACTTTTCCTTTTTATCCTTTCAGGGTTGATAAATTAAGTACCAGTTTCATACTTGGGTCGATTTAATCGACTGGTCCCCTTCCCCTAAATTTCAGGCCTTGTGCCTATAGCAGAATGGATTATTTTGGGGGTGAAAGTCAGTGAGCTGGTAGAATCGTTAGCCCGCCGACAAAATGCATCGCGGTATTTCTTCCAACATTTTACTTTCTGAGTTCAAATTCCGCCAAGGTCAGCCTTGCTGTTCATCCTTTCAGGATTGTTAAAATAAGTACTAAGATCGTTGTAACTGATTTAACCCATCACCTAAAATTGCTGGCCTTGTACTAAAATTTCAAGCAATAAAAGGTGGCGCGCTGACAGAATTGTTATTACGCCGGACAAAATGTTTAACAGCATTTCTTTCGGCTTTACATTCTGAGTTCAAATTTCGCCGTGGCCGACTTAGCCTTTTATCCTTTCATAATCGAAGAAATAAGCACCGATTAAGCGCCGCAGTTTAACCCAGCCCCAAAATTGCTGGCCTTGTGCCCAAATTAGAAAGAAAGAATTATTTAGGTCCCGAAGTTGTAGAAATTGCCGAGTGAAGGATTAAAGCCTGACAGCAAAGCATTGTGTCCTTTTTTGTTTTTTGTGCTACATTCATATCTCGTCGTGGAGGCGCAATGGCCCAGTGGTTAGGGCAGTGGACTTGCGGTCGTAGGATCGCGGTTTCGATTCCCAGACCGGGCGTTGTAAGTGTTTATTGAGCGAAAACACCTAAAGCTCCACGAGGCTCCGGCAGGGGATGGTGGCGAACCCTGCTGTACTCTTTCACCACAACTTTCTCTCACTCTTACTTCCTGTTTCTGTTGTGCCTGTAATTCAAAGGGTCAGCCTTGTCACACTGTGTCACACTGAATATCCTCGAGAACTACGTTAAGGGTACACGTGTCTGCGGAAGGCTCAGTCACTTGCACGTTAATTTCACGTGCAGGCTGTTCCGTTGATCGGATCAACTGGAACCCTCGACGTCGTAAGCGACGGAGTGCCAACAACATATCTCGTCTGTGTTGATAAAACGGTTAATAAAATAAGTTCAATCGAGATTGTATTACTTCCCTCCAAATATGTGACCTTCAGATAAAGATAAGAATCATTATCAATAAACAGAAGAAAGGTGGCTTAGCAGAATCACTGAAGCGTCGGACACAGTAACCTGTAATATTTAGTAATCCTGTCAAAGTCAACTTTGCCCTTTAGCATTTAAGAGTTAATTAAATACCATTTAAGTATTGGTGTTAATGATATCGACTAAGCCCCTCCCTCAAAAAACTACTGGCCTTGTACTTTAATCAGAAATCATTACTGAGCGACTGTGACAACCGGGAGATGTGAAACTGCGCAACGCGTTCCATTCTAAGTGGAGCCTTGTTTAGTCTAAATTTAGTCCTAATCAATATATATAGTTCAGCTCTAGCAGCATCACTATCCGCCGACACACTACATGTGGTATTCAAAGTAACTATTTTAGGGTGGGGCGAATAATAATCGTTTTCATGACATCGTTAAGTAAATGATAAGCTTCGAGACAACCAGAGCATGTGACCTGGCTTTGTTTCTCATTTGGCACCAAAATACTTCCGTTACACCTTTAACGTATTTGGGAAAGTCATGAATATTACACCACCTACCCTGCTGTTTTGTATACCTTTGTGTCCTTCAAATCTAGGACGGACTAACTATTATCCATCCCTCTTCTCCACCCACTGTTCCTAGGGGGACCACGGGAGAAGGGTCGTCAGGCATCCCTTCCATAGGGTCCTCTCAGAAGCAACCCTCATTACACTTTCCGGCTGGATTCCCAAGCATAACCCATATCCAACCATCTCGTTTTTGGTCAATTCGTAGGTCTCCTGCTAGTTGGTTCCGCTTCATGAATCCATATTACAATTCTTTCCTGGAATATTCTAATCACATGTCAATAGTACCGGAGCTGTGATCCCGCAATATCAAAAATAGCGCCTCAACTTTGGGAGACTCCCTGATCTCCAAGTTATGTACCCTGTCGAGTAACGTTGCACCGGGGATCGTCTAGAGAAACCCCATTTCGATCGCTTGTATTACGTTTATAAAATTAGTTCTGCAATTATTAAACTGAGTCACAGCTCAGAATTCTAGTAAAAAGGAAGCGAATTTGGGAATTCCTGTTAGGAAATTGTTTTTAACTTGAAAAAATATTTTTCATTATTCACCGTTTTGGCAAGCTTTAGTTTCATTACATCAGCTTTGTTGATTTTAAGAATTGCAACGTTAAGTTTACTGAAGATTTTTAATGTTGTGCAATAAATTATGTTGTAGAGAAAGCTTTTCTTTTCTTTTTTTTTATCACATGTGGCGGGAAAGCAAAGTAATGAACTTGTTAAGTGGGGAAAATACAGAACAAAAGATTAAGAAACATTGTTCTAGATACATAGTTCAAATCCCACCGGAAATGTTGTTCAAAAATATGAGCTGTATGCTACGAGCAATATACACAACTACTAATTTATCCTTTAAAATATGGAGATATGCTTAAAGAAGAAATAATTATAATAACCATATTAAGGGTGGCGGGGTGACAGGATAGGTAGAGCCTGTTGGTCGTAACTAAATGCTACAAATGACTTAAGGTGTTTAGTTATGAACTTTAGAAACCGATTTCAAATTGCATAAAAGTTTGATAAAACATGTATCGCTTCATTTTATTGATTGCGCCAGCTCTTTCCCTCATGTGCA
>NC_142931.1:126546834-126551834 GCF_046866305.1 Octopus bimaculoides
GCCACTCACATAAATATACATACATATATAAATATACATAAATATATTTTCATACATTTAGATAGATATACATATAGATAGATAGGTAGATATAGACGGATTGTCAGACAGAAAAGCATATATATATATATATATATATATATATATATATATGTGTGTGTGTATATAAATGTGTGTGTGTGTGTGTGTGTGTGTGTGTGTGTGTGTGTGTGTGTGTGTGTGTGTGTGTGTTATTCGGATTTTGTGCTACTTCAAGTTTTGCAAGCCCCTAATAGAGTTTGTCTCCACAGGCTGCTCTCTCTCTCTCTCTCTCTCTCTCTCTCTATATATATATATATATATATATATATATATATATATATATGTATATATATATATATATATATATATATATATATATATATATATATATATATATATATGCATATCTTCTTCATTTTCGTATGTCGATGTTCACTGCTCTTGTCTTGTTCAGTAATCATTCAGGCTTGCATGTGGGCTACAAGGGCCTGCTTTTGATCTGCAGCAGCGATGACATCTGCAGGTGAAGCTACTTGATGCATTGGAAAAGTTACGCGTCGCATGTGCTCTTTTGTATTATCTCTGTCGTTTCTGCTAAATGGCTGGAATTAGGAGCTTCAGTGATTGGCGCCATTTGTCGCTCCGCAGGGCCTTCTCCTCCCCGGTGTCTAGAGTGATGCCAGAGTTCGTATGTCTCCTGTATTGAAACCTCTGGCCATCAAGGCTCCGCCTGTTCTTATGCAGTTAAGCATAGATAACTGCTTTTAGAAGCCTGCTGTCCTCCATCCTGCAAACACGTCACGCCCAGCGCAGCTGCGATGGGGTAATCGGGGCCTCCACACACTAACTGTGTCAGCACGGCGCAGGATCTATACATTGGAAATGCGATCCTGTCACCTGATATGCAAGATGGAACGCAGATAACGAAGTTGAACACACGCCAGGACCTTCATATACCTGCAGTAGATCGCCATCCATTATGTAGCATAGAGGAGACATTGTGACGCTGCACACCTTTATCTTTGTGTTGGGAACAATGTCATGGCAGCACGAGAGGCACTTCTCAAGAGAGCCCCTGTAGGTCTGTTTACGTTCCCGTAACTTAACGATTCGGCCAAACACACCGACAGAACAAGAAGCTGGCTTTAAAAAATAAGTCCTGAGGTGGATTAATGGGAGTAAAATTCATCAAGGCGGTGCCCAAGCATAGCTGCAGTCAAATGACTAAAACAGTAAAAGATAACGGATATATATAAGTTAGTCTACCTAAATATCCGATCTTTTTGTTTATCTATCTATCTATCTATCTATCTATCTATCTATCCTTTTTTCTGCCTATCTCTTTATCCGTTTGTCCGTCTGTATAACTGTTCACCTGCTGGTCAGTTTGTGCATTTATTTGTCTATGCAAATGTGTGAATATGACTTTGTGTAGCTCAATGACATATTCTAGCACAGACACCAGACCTTCGTTAAAACAAATTTTAAGGAAAAACACACAAATATCTGTACATTATTATCCTCTTTTATTCGAACATTTTATACATACATTCTCTCTCGCAATTATGTCCTTTATACATTACGAATTTTATACATACGTACACAAACACACATAATATATATGCATATATATATATATATGCATATATATATATATAACAGAAATATGTTAGAAAACAAAATAGAAACTACCCGTGGAAATGTAAGAGGAAAGTAAACAGAAAAATAAGAGAAAATGCACATTGAAAATCAAAAAGTAAGTAAGGCTTATATATATATATATATATATATATATATATATATATATATATATATATATATATATATATATATATATATATATATATGTATGTATGTATGTATGTATGTATGTATGTATATACATGCATACATTTACGTATATATATATATGTATATATGTGTGTGGGTGTGTACATGTATGTATGCATGTGTGTATAGATAGATAGATAGATAGATAGATAGATAGATAGATAGATAGATAGATAGATAGATAGATAGATAGATAGATATACTATCCAAGTTGTATAATATCATGAAATTAAGCCATATCGTCTGACCTGAAAATTTTGAATGTAAACGACTTCTTGAAGCGTATATTGTTGTATGGTTGTTACATAAGTGCAACACGATCGCTGCGCCCTTACAGTTCACATTGAAATCGTAATACGATGTAAAGGAATTCCAAGAATACCCTGAACTAAATTTATAGACTTACTGGAATCAGAAAATTACAAAGATTTAAGACTTGTGATGTAGCAAAGAAATAGTCTTTGTTGGTCACTAAACTCGAACGTTCTTCTTCCTACTTCCTACACCTCAATCGAAGGCAACACATAACCGGATGTAGTTTCGGAATCTACTTCCATTTTAAGTATCCCATTCTCGCTGTGTCTTGTATGTAAAAATAGCAACATAATTCAACTGAACACTGCCTTGCTTTCATGTTTTTTGTCCTTTTTCTATCGTCGTCGTTTCTGCCGATAAGTTTTTTGTGTATTTATAAAGAAAACAAAACATAATAAATAAATTAAAACGTTAGCTGTGATATAGAAAAAGAAGGATTGAAAATGCGACATACATACGATAAAACTGTAATAGCAACTATTCAAGGAAGAAAAGGAAAATATGGCGTGTAAAATGTTAGTGTTATTTATCTGTAAATCTTTATACAGCTATAGTATCCGCAATTCGCGTTATAAAATCCAGAACCTCAATTTAAGTGTTATGGAATTACGAACATAAAATAACATTGTTCTTGCTTACATGATTTTTAGTTGGTTTTTATTGGTGTATTTGTCGTTTTTTATCTGTTGTTTTATTCTTTTGTTGATTAGACAGTAAAAAATCAAGCTAATTTTTGTGACGTTGAAATCCTGTTAAACATTCGCCATTTTCTTGCGATACGCCAACTGATATGATAACCCATTAATTTATGTAAATCTCTCCCTACATATTGAGTATATTGTACTGTTGGAAAGAAGAAACTACATTTAAAGGGATGATTAGCTATTTGTCATTTTCATGATTACATCATGAAAGGGCGGATCTTAAGAATCGACACGTAGTGAGTGAAAGTGTTTTTTAATTTTTATTTCAGTTGAATAGGTCTTTTGTTCGGTAAAACTTTCATTATTAAATATTTTTGTTCCTTATTGAAAGCCGATAGACTTAAACTCAGTACACTTTTGATCATGTCTTTGAATTTAATGTTGATAATGAAATGCAATAAGTTATGGCAGTGTCATTGAATTTCTACAGGAACGTAACATCTTATCTAGAACCATTTATTACGTAGGCGGTGAAAAAAAAATGACGTTAAGAATTTTATCCAGCGCGATAACGATTCTGCCAACCCGCCACATTTCAAAGTATTAAACTATGGTTTTGGCACAAGGCCAGCATGTTTTGAAGGGAGGGGACAAGTTGATTACATCGATCCCAGTATTTTACTTATACTTCATTTTACAAAGATTGAAAGATTGAAAGGAGGAGCAGGAGTGGCTGTGTGGTAAGTAGCTTGCTTACCAACCACATGGTTCCGGGTTCATTTCCACTGCGTGGCACCTTGGGCAAGTGTCTTCTACTACAGCCTCGGGCCGACCAAAGCCTTGTGAGTGGATTTGATAGATGGAAACTGTAAGAAGCCCGTCGTATATATGTATATATTTGTATGTATGTGTGTGTATATGTTTGTGTGTCTGTGTTTGTCGCCCCAGCATCGCTTGACAACTGATGCTAGTGTGTTTACATCCCCGTAACTTAGCGGCTCGGCAAAAGAAAACGATAGAATAAGTACTAGGCTTCCAAAGAATAAGTACTGGGGTCGATTTGCTCGACTAAAAGGCGGTGCTCCAGCATGGCCGCAGTCAAATGACTGAAACAAGTAAAAGAGTAAAGAGTAGAGTAGAGTATCGGCGGAATTAGAATTCAGAATGTAAAAAGCCGGAAGAATTGTGTGTGTGTGCGTGTGTGTATGTGTGTGTGAGAGAGAGAGAGAGAGAGAGAGAGAGGGGGGGGGGAGAGAGAGAGACAGAGAGAGAGAGAGACAGAGAGAAAGAGTGTGTGTTTGTAATTTGTCACCCGTCCCCGAACCTGTCAAGTGGTGATGGTTTTATTACATCTCCAGTACCAGACTTGAAAATATAGAAATAAGTATTGTAATAGATTTCTTCAACTCAGACCCATCCAGGTGTTCTCGAAGCATAGCCGCAGTCCAATTACAAAAGGAAGTGAAATGTAAACAAAAGCGAAATACGTTCACTGATGCAAACTAATGCTGCAGGATATGCAATCTCTTGGCAACGACAGATCCGTGATTCCAGTTGCGTTATTGGATTTGGTTTAAATTTTAGCTCTCAAATCAGTAAATCAGTGATTAACTAGGCATATATTACATGTAATAACGTATACATTAAATGCCTTCGATATTAATTTATCATAAGGCGTCGAGCTGGCAGAAGCGTTAGCACGCCGGGCGAAAGGCTTAGCAGTATTTCGTCTATCTTCGTGTTCTGAGTTCAAATTCTGCCGTGGTCGATTTTGCCGTTCATCCTTTCGAGGTCGATAAATTAAGTACTGGGGTCGATCTAATCGACTGGCCCCCTCCCCCAAAATTTCGGGCCGTGTATCTAGATTTGAAAAAGATATTAATTTATCATAAATATATGGTTACCGTATGTATGTATGTATGTATGTGTGTACGAACGATAGATACGTACGTGTGTATTTGATTCTAAAATAAAAAGAGAGGAAGAGAAAATTAAGTGTGTTTGTGTGCGCGCGCACGTTGTATTAAGTGCATATTTTATTTCATCGTGCTCTCTGTTTCTTTTTTCCGGACCAAATACTTTGCAACATTTTTTCCGATTCCTCACATTCTGAGTTCCAATCTCGACGAGGTTAACTTAGCCTTTCACCCTTTCGGGGACGGTAAAAAGAAGTACAAATCGACTACTGGA
>NC_142931.1:126554334-126559334 GCF_046866305.1 Octopus bimaculoides
GCTCGTAACTATCCAAAGTGAAGTGTTCTAAACAACTGAAACAATCCGCCTCTGACATGTGCGATCCATTCTCTGGTGATTTACTTTTTCTCATTTAAATCTAGGGGGATGTAAATTGGACTACATAGCAGTAAATGTCTTTAGTGGATACGATCAACTGCGCCCTCTGTTCGTTATACGACTACATAATACCAACTAGGTCAGCCAAGACTACTGTCCACTCTTCAATGACAAGTACAGTAATTAATAACATTTACTATCAGGAAATTGGCTTTGTGTGAAAACGTAGTAAATGCTCATGAAGAGAAGGGATGGCTAACAGTGTTATCATTCCATTCATAAATTATAGATATCAATACATCCAATGAAACCCAGAAGATTGTCGGTTCTAATCAGTTGCCAAATACAGTTTGTTTTTCTTGATTTCCATAAAGAAGTCGGTTGCTGACTAGACAAGATATAATCTCGACATTCCATTAGATAACGACCATCAGCTCGTTCATTGGTGGTAACCAGTTTCGCTATATTTTCCCCTACGAATAAATATAGATATCTTACTTAATACATTAGTCGATAGTACACCTATCATTTTTCTGATAAGTCTTAAAAAACAAAAAGAAAAATACTGCAGTAGTCTAGCGTCCTATTCTGAGAAGGAATATTTAGATCCTCAAAAGAAATTTATTCAAATTTAACTCACTATGGGCATAATTATTATCCTTCACATCAATATTGCAGCCTGTATTTACAATGAATCCCTCGATTCGCATGAGTCATATTCGTGAACACTAAAACACTACAATTGTTTGAGCCACATTTGTGAACATTGAGTCTCTGGATTGACTCGAGCCACATTCGTGGTAAGTAGAGTTGTTCATTAACTGTATGCTTTTTCTTTTAATATTTCCGTTTTATAAAGGTTTAGTTTCTTTCATTCTTTTTTTCTTTTTTTGTTTGCTTTGTCACGGTATCTTTTATTTTTTCTCAGTCGAAGCACGGAAAAATCTATCCCAACACTTATTTTTAAGCCTGTTACTTATTCTATCGGCCTCTATCGCTGAACCATTAAGTTACGAAACATAAATAAACCAGCACCGTTTATCAAGTAAAGGAAGACAGAAACACAAACACAAAGACACACGTACACACACATTACACACACATATATACATACATACACGACGGACTTCAACACAGTTTCCGTCAAACATATTCACTCACAAAGTATTGGTTGGCACGCGGCTGTAGTAGATGACACTTGCCCAGGGTGCCGTGCAGTGAAACTAAACTCGAAATCACGCTGTGACAAAGCAGGCTTCTTAACCATACAGCGACGTCTACGCCTACAAAGAAGAAATAGTCTGAAATACAATCTGTGTCTCGGTTTTGATCCATCTTTTATGTTTTCGTTTGCGCCAATGAGCTCCTTAAGAAACTCAATTTCTCATTTCCTTTATCCGTATTTATCTATGCAGTGCATGAATATTATTGTTGTAGTCGTTGTTATTTAGGTGTAGGTCAATCCTAATTGAGTACTTATGATCAAAGGCTTTCCTATCATGGCAATCACATCCTTTTTTACGTGTTTATAAACCAGGACTGCATTATCCAACGTGTCGTATTTTTCAACATACAGACGAGGGAATAGCGTTTGAGGGAGATTTGGTAATAGTAATTCCTAGCAGGTCGACGACCACGTAGGTACTCCCTTGATGGCTTGAAATTAATATGGTTTCTGAGGGTGGTGTCATGAAAAGATCAGGAGAAGGACGAATAAACTAAATTATAGTATTTAATTACATCCTTTTAAATTCTGAGTTGAAATCCCGATTGTGTCGAGTTTACTCTTTATACTGCGCGGTTCCATTAAATTAACTGGCAATAAACTGAAGATTGATTTATGAATTTGTCCCGTCTTAATACAAGATTTATGGAGATGTACTTGTACAGGGAATCAATAATCTTATACTGTTTACAATTTTTATGGCGAATAATGTAAAAGGTGGAGGGAGCTCCTAAAATTGTGAACTAGGAAACGGTTTCAATCCTTGACTATACTCCATTCCTTTCATTTATGTTCCGAATAATCTTTAGCAAACGCGTGAACGTTCAACTTTCCGTTTCATTTCCGCTAACGCATAATGCGCTTAAACGTTATTATTAAACTTGAAATGGAAGCGCTGAGCAGTGATTTATATAAATATAAACTTGTTACCAGTTCAAATATGCTTAAGACATATTCGAACCCGTAAGAAAGCCATTCACTGTTATCTGTCGTGGAGAAAAATTCTCGCTGTAGACGGAAAAAACGTATACACACCAGGTTAGTTTGGAGCTCCCTCAGCACAGATCGGCGGATGTATGCATTTCTGAGTAGTTTTCTCCTCTTTAGCAACAAACACTGGAGAGTCAACTCTGAGTTGACCACAAGAAACTAAATTTCTCTCTTATTAGATTCCAATCAGAATACTGTGGCTGATTGCGCTAATCGGCTGCTTGGCCGTAGTAAAATACAGATTAGAAACGGTTTATATAAGTATACAAGATCTTTGCTTTATAAGGGTACGAGGACGTGTGTTCACGTCAGTATATACTTGAACGCGTATTCGTGTGTGTATCGGTGTGTGTGTGTGTTAATGTGTAAATCTGAGTGTAGGAACGAATCCTAATATCGATATATGTATGTCCATGTATATGATCTATGTATGATCTATGTGTGCGTGTGCTTGTTTTACCATGTTTGTGTCTGCGAATATGTGTGTACTTGCGTGGATTTTAACTCATTCGTTTTTGTGTTTGTATGTGGATTAGTGAGTGTTAGTAAGTGAATATACGAATAAGACTTTGCATTAATGTATGTGTATATGTGTGAATATGTGTACTAACAGGAAAAAATATGATAAATCTAAATGAGATATATATAAATATGTGTGTGTGTTCATGTGTATGTAAGCGAGTATATATTAACATGAATGAGTGTGTGTGCGTATATACATACATACATACATACACACACACATATATATATGTATATATCAGATTAAATAAATGTGTGTGTGTGTGTGTGTGTGTGTGTGTGTGTGTGTGTGTGTGTGTGCGTGTGTGTGAGTGAGTGCGTGTGTTTATATGTATAGGTCAGTGAATAATTATTAATGTGCGAATGCTATTTATGCAATCTTAATATTAATGAGTATTCGCCAAACTCTGTATACATAAAACTTTATTCATGTGTGTACATGAGTATGTATGTGTGAATGTATGTATGCTTATATATGTGTGTATGTGTGTGTATGTGTGTGTAAGTGTATGTATGGGTGAATGTATACTTGCGTGTTTAAATGTGTGAGGTGGCGTCTACAGACTATGTCAGTGTTTGTCATAGGATGTATGGAGTGTTAGGCAACACAGCTATTTGTACCTATTAGGTTTGTTAAGGAGCTCAACCAATAAATAAATTTTGAACGGAACGGAATTACGTCCACCAAACCTCTAACACACCTTGACATTTTACAGTGTGCCAATGCAGATTTCATACATATATATATATATATATATATATATATATATATTTATATTTATATATATATACGTGTAGTATGTATGTGTGTGTCAGGGTATGTGTGTGTAGGTAGGTGGGTAGGTGGGTAGGTGGGTAGGTAGGTATATATTTACACACCTCTAATATCTTGACAACCCTGTCTTTGCATTGAAGTCTTTGAGAGTTGACATGTCTCATAATTGATCACACTTTGATATATGTGCATTAACTAACAACAAAGCCCCTGCTGAGAACAGGCTCACGACCCGGTTTCAATTCCCTTCAAAAACACGCACACACATATTCAGATAGAAATATGTGTGTACATAATGTGCGCATGCATACATACATGTGTGTGTATGTGTGTGTGTATATGAAAAAAAAAATATATATATATATATGTGTGTATAGCAGAGTAAGCACGTAAATGTGAAACAAGATGGAAAAAATTGTACTCGAATAACAGAGGTAGAGTAATATGCTTTATTAAAACTCTCCGACGAACGGGAACGTGAAACTCCAAGTAAAAATTTTGATATTTTTGCTGCTTTTTAATAAAGTATATGTGTGTGTGTGTGTGTGTGTGTGTGTGTGTGTGTGTGTGTGTGTGTGTGTGTGTGTGTGTGTGTGTGTATAGGCGTCGCTGTGTGGTAAGAAGCTTGATTCCCAACCACATGCTTCCGAGTTCAATCCCACTACGCGGCATCCCGGGTAAGTATCATCTACTATGGCCTCAGACCGACCGAAGCCTAGTAAGTGGATTTGGTAGACAGAAAATGAAAGAAACCTGTCGTGTGTATGTGTGTGTGTGTGTCTGTGTGTTTGTGTGTCTGTGTTAGTCCCCCTCCAAACATCGCTTCACAGCTGATGTTGGTGTGTTTACGTCCCCGTAACATAATGGTTCGGGAAAAGAAACCAACAGAATAAGTACGAGGCTTACAAAGAATAAGTCCTGGAGTCGACTTGTTCGACTAAAGGCGGTGCTCCAGCATGGCTGCAGTCAAAATAATTGACTGCTTGGCACCTTGGGCAAGTGCCTTCTACTATAGCCTCGGGCCGACCAAAGCATTGTGAGTGGATTTGGTAGACGGAAACTGAAAGAAGCCCGTCGTATATATATATATGCATATGTATGTGTGTGTTTGTGCCCAAGACCCAATGAAGAGCTCTCCACAGGAGCTAGCTTAAAAGCCCCCCACCCCAAGATATATACGACGGGCTTCTTCCAGTTTCTGTTCACCAAATCCAATGACAAGACTTTGGTGGGACCGTGACTATAGTAGAAAACATTCAGCCAGGGTGCCACGCGGTGAGGGTGAACCCAGAGCCATGTAGTTGGGAGGTGACTTCTTATCACACGGCCACGCCTGCGCCTATACATCTACATGTGTGTGTGTGTGTGTGTGCGTGTGTGTGTGTGTGTGTGTGTGTGTGTGTGTGTGTGTTTTCAAAAAAATATATA
>NC_142931.1:126561834-126569334 GCF_046866305.1 Octopus bimaculoides
TTCTTCCTTTTTTTGTCACTTTTGCTATGAATTAAATTAATGAATTCAACGGGATACACCGTCTGCAAGTAGTTGGGTTCAGCATATTATCCTCCATTTTCTAATTGTTATATATATATATATATGTGTGTGTGTGTGTGTGTGTGTGTGTGTGTGTGTGTGTGTGTGTATATATATATATATATACACATATATATACACACACGCACACTAGGTGATTGTGTTCGCTACCAAGAGGTTTAACCTTAAAGTATTCCAGTTCTAGTGGTGGTTCGTGTATAGGCACTGCAGAACTGCAGAATCCACTATTTCCACTCGATATTATCGATAACATTCAATACAATGAGTCCTTTTTTCTTTTATTCTTTCTTTATACTTGTACATTATATAATCCTTAAGCTTAATGTCAGTAGTTATCCACTGGTTTATGAAAGAAATACAAAAATCCTTGTATAGGACTGTGCGCTTCACAGTTCCAGCATTGTTTGGCTGTAGTGCGCATGCTCACATGTCCGAGATAGGAAGCTTCACGCTAGGGCTAGACAACACTGTTGTTCACGCAGTGCCGGTGAAAGGTAGTGTTTCTTTTTGACTCCGTGTATGTTGTGCTTAAAAACATGTTTATATTCTTGAATGTGATAAAGAGTAGAATTAGATTATCATCCTGCTTCCAGCTTCAGTTTTGCTTCCAGGATTTGAAAAATAGCGTAGATTTTCCCCGCTTATTTTGTGATTTAGTGGGGATTTTTGAAAAACAAGGGGGAATTCGCGGCAGAGTTCAGTGAACAAATTAAACACACTACCCGGCAGCGGCTAAAAAGCAAATCGATCAAGTTTATATATAAATATTCTTTTTATGTGTGTTTCCTTTTACACAATATTAAAACAACGGCTAAACTTTTTCTGAAGCAGCACCCTTCACTAATTTTATCTACGAGTTGACACTGTCCAGTTCATCTAATAGTTGTAAATAGATAGGCTCATAGAGAGGTATATCTCGTACCGAGGTAAACAGCTTTATTGTGACGAGTTGATTTCATCGAAGGGATTAAAACTTCCGATAGGCAAAAAAAAAAAAAAAACACGTCCTTAAACGTATATGAAAATGAGTAAAGCACTACTATATTTACTGAATTCTTCACAGTTTTACATCTATTTCTTGATTGCCCACAAGGGGCTAAATATAGACGGGACAAATAAGGACAGACAAAGGGATTAAGTCGATTACATCGACCCCAGTGCAGGATGAAAGGCTAAGTCGACCTCGGCGGAATTTGAACTCAGAACGTAACGGCAGACGAAATACCGTTAAACATTTCGCCCGGCGTGCTAACGATTCTGCCAGCTCGCCGCTTATTTCGGTAATTTATATTCATCCCTATGATAACCATTTACATCTAAGTGAACAGGAATACGTTCGTATCAAAAATCAGGGTACTACACGTTGCATGACATCATTATAATCCTTATCACAGTCATCATCATCATTGATGTCACCATCATCAATACTGTCATCATCATCATCATCATCGTCGTCGTCGTCGTCATCGTCGTATCCGTCATCATCAGCATAATAATGATGGCTGGTGTAGACAACATCGTTTCACATGTCGTTAAAGATTGGTATTTGCTTTTACTCTGCGAGGGGAGTTCCATGTTATGTTGTCAATAATTTATAAAAGTTTGATTTATTTCCGCCTAAAGTGCTTTACCTAGTTGGTGTACTCGCTTGCCTGCCGGTTTGTGTACACATTCATACACTAAAATACCCACACATACGCAAATACACAATATAATTTATCTAATGTGAATATTCAATACATACATACATACATACATACATACATACATAATACATACTTATATATATATATATATATATATATATATATATATATATATATATATATATATATATATGAATGCACACACAAGTGTATACAACACACATAGTTGGTATATTCAATAAAAAATTAATTAATTGCCAGTATCCAAGGATATATAACGTATGTATTAAATCAATATGTATGTATGTATGTGCTGAGAGTTGTGCGTGTGTGGTTCTGTGCATTGCAATAGTATGCTTGCATTGTATATACATAATATATACACAAGCATGTATATAAGTATATACATATATGTATATTTATATATATGTATATATATGTGTGTGTATGTATATGTATACATCTATACATATATATGTACATATATATATCTGTATATGTATATATATATATATATATATATATATATATATATATATATATATATATACATATACACATATATACATGTACAAATATATGTATACATGTGTGTGTGTGTGTGTATATATATATATATATATATATATATATATATATATATATGCATTGACACACACCTAAATAAAAATGATTGTATGAAAGCATGCTTAGTTACAAAATATATACAAATATATACAAGTATATATATATATATATATATATATATATATATATATATATATATATATGTATACAGCGAGAGAGAGACGGAGAGAGAGATGGAGGGATTTAAGGAAAGCGAGGGAGGAAAGGAGAAAGAGAGAGAGAGAGAGAGAGAGAGAGAGAGAGAGAGTTCATCGTGTGTGTTTGTGTGTGTGCGTGTACGTATATGTGTGCATGTGTGTGTTTGTGTGTATGTGCGCGCGCTTATACGAATCAGGAACTGGAAAAAGATTTAACTATCGAGAAACACCTGCAATTAGAAGGAACTTGGTTAGCTGTTTCTGTTTGTTTACCTGTTTCTGGTTGCTGGGTTCAGGCTGTTTCTTACCTCCCTCGGCTGGGCAATTCAATGACATCATTATATCTTAATATAACGTTTCAATGTCACACTTTAGACATGTACCATACACACACACACACACACACACACACACACACACACAAACATATATATACACACACGCATGCTCACACATACAGAGACACGCTCACACGCACACACACACACACACACACACACACAAACATATATATATACACACACGCATGCTCACACATACAGAGACACGCTCACGCGCACATAGAAACATACACTCAAACCGTTCTTTTAGTTGATGGTGATATTGTTGATTGTTATCGTTCTTGTAAACGTAGGTGTGGTAAGAAGCTTGTTTCCCAACCACTTGGTTCTGGGTTCAATACTGGTGCGTTGAATCTTGGGTATGTGTCTTATACTTTAGCTCCAGGCTAACCAAATTATTTATGGTTGATTTGATTGAAGGAAACTGAAAAGAAGCCTGTCGTATAAATGTGTGTGTGTGTGTGTACTTGCTGGTGTGTGTGTGTTTGTGTTTATCCCCCATCACCGCTTGACAACCGGTGTTGATGTGTTTGTGTCCCTGTGAATTACCGATTCGGCAAAAAGAGCCCTATAGAATAAGTAGCAGGCTTAAATAACATAACAATTAGCGCTGGGACCAATTTGTTTGACGAAACCCTTCGTAGCAGTGCCCCTACTTAGCCGCAGTCTAATAACTGAAACAAGTAGAAGAAAGAAAAATAGAAGAATATTTATTGTATAAAATATATGAAGTACTCTTCTGATGCTTTTCTATCACAGAAACCTCAACTACTTCTCACACGTTCACGTTTATGTTCCGAACTGCAACCAAAGTTAGTGCTTCCAAAACTGGATCCCGTCAGCAGATTGGCAAACCTCCGCTCACAAATCCCACAATTACGGTGATGGAATATCATCAAGCAAGTTAGCTCACTTAACAATATAACAAAAAGTGTCTCTAACAAGCAAAATATATGTATGTATGTATGTATGTATGTATGTGTGTGTGTGTGTATGTATCTGTCATCAAGAATCCAGTATGCACGAGGAAGATGATGCTTCACTGATAAGGTTTAATAAGTCCAGATTATGTCATCAATGCTTGCTAACTATAAACTTCATTCCCTACTGCATGCTTCGATTAAATAAATTCGATTTTTCAGAGTTGTGTCCCTTGCCTTACAAGACCATAATTATTCATCAAATCTAATTTTCTTCACATTGCTAGTATAATTTCATAAGGCGGAGCTAATTTTCATGCTCACTACATAAATTATGTTAGCTAAATTCTCTTAGCTAAATTGTTGTATGTATATCTTTCGAAACAACCACGTCATGAAAACTGGGTTTGTGGATTAGCTAGAAACATTCCTACTCAAAAGCATTTGTAACGAATATGAAATTCAGTAGCTGTTTCTATTCGCTTACCCTTTTCTGGTTGCCGATTGCAAACCAATAACGCTTTTTTTGTTTTTTTTCTTTAATAAGTTTATCACAATGATTTAGATTTTGCTTATCGTTAAGTCGAGTAAATTTCATCGCTAGAATATTGCATAACCACGCAAGTGATAGTTGCGAGCATTCATAGCTAGCCATTTTTGGTCTATTGTAAAATGATCATCAATGACAATTTCTGTGGCGCAATAGTGAATATGTAATAAAAACAGCATAGATTCTGGTAGTATGAGGGAAAATTAATGTATATACTATCAATTATGTAACGACGCGTGGCTAGGTGATTCGAGTATTCGGCTCACCATCGTAAATTTGTGAGCTCGATTCCTGGCGGAGCGTTGTGTGCAAGACACTTTATTTCCTGTTACTCCAGTCCGCTCAGTTGCAAAACTGAGTTGTACCTGTAATTCAAACGGCCAGCCTTGTCCCATTCTGCGTCACCTTGCGTCTCCTTGGTAACTACGTTAATTGTACGCGTGTCTGTGGGCTGTTCAGCCATTTGCACGTTAATTTCAAGAGCAGACTGTTCTGCTGATCGGATCAACTGGGAAAATCGTCATCGTAACCTACGGAGTGCCAGTTTTATGCAATCAATTATATGCGTTAATATTGATTTCTAACATAGACACAAAGATTCAAATGATACAGGGCGATTAAATCGACTCCAGTATTCTATTATTAGATTATTTTATCGACTCCGAGGCTACGAAAGGCAAAGCTGAACTGAGAGCGATTTAAACAGAAAGTGTGAAAACCCGTATCTAAATAACAAACGTATTTGTGCTCAACGATCTAACGATTCTGATAGTCACGGTCATTGTATACACATATTCACGCTTTAATAGTTACACCCACCTTTAAACACATATGCAAATATATTAGGTGTGTTTTCTATTAGTGTACCAATTAATAATTTAATATCCCGTGTTTAAGTCGCACTGATGCAAACTATATTGTTGTATATGTGTATGTGTGTATGTTTACGAGTGCTTGTTTGTGCCCGGTAGTGTGTGAGTGTGGTGTGAGCCTGTATATATATATATATATATATATATATATATATATATATATATATATATATATATATATATATATGTATATATATATATATATATATATATATATATATATATATGCACACACACATATATATATATTCACATTTATAGATGATATGTGAGCTTGTGTGAGTATATATATATTTATATGCATATATATATATATATATATATATATATATATATATACAAGTGAGTGTGTGTGTGTGTGTGTGTATGTGTTGATAAATTAAAAACAGGAAATTATATGGGAGGCACTCGAAGCAACTTCAGGTGAGTTAACTACTTGAAATTAATCAACTGATCTGCCATCTTATCATTAATCAACTTCCTCTGAATTGCATGGTGCAAATTCTCGATAGTTCCATTTGTCTACTTTACCATATGGAGTGGCTGTATTGTAGCAACCACAGTGACATTTACCCATTTTCTCCCATAGAGTCTCGTGCGCGTGTGTGTATGTATAGATACAGATACATACATACATACATACATACATACATACATACATACTTGCATGCATACTTGCATGTATACGTACATGTATTCATATACACACACATAATTAACAATGTGCTCGAGTGCAAAACCCGTTACCAGTGAGTTTAGAGATCAGCAGTCGTTTCAACATTAAACTCATATCCTCCACGATACGTGTCCAATCATCACATTGGAGGTTATGCCACATTATATGATACGCAGAACAGGACACGTTATTCGTATTTCATTCTTTGATATACACATGTTTCACCAAGCCCACTGCTTACTTTTCCAGTATGTCTGCAAAAAATAGATACTGAGAAAATGAGCGGTTTTTCTAAAAAAAAATATATAGTAGTAGTTTCCCTTTACTTTCTGTCTATTTACAATTTTCTCAACTAGCATCCTGCTCTAATCGCCCAAGCTTACTATTGAGGCATAGAACAAGCTATTTATCCTTTATGCACAATGCTGGTTCACATGATTTCAAGGCATATCCATGCACAGATGGCTTTTGTGATATATTCCTAGAAAACCCAGCACTCTTCCAAACTCTGTATACTTCGACTACCGAACTATTTTCCGCTTTTCGATCTATAACTTCGACTCTTGACACGATCTACCACCTTGAACTAGAACAGACCTAGAAATATTGGTAGCTAAGGGTGTAACTGCATACTTTCCGAAACTGACCTATACCTACCAAAATATTCATCCCCTGATGCTTTCTTATATTTTACCTTGGACAGTGTATATTACTCGTAAATTGGATACCGTGGAACAATAGATATTGTAGACTACTACCGATTAAAAAGTTATGTGGAACCGCGTGGCTTAGTGGCTAGGGGTGTTGGACTCCTGATCGTAAGATTGTGGTTTCGATTCCTGGACCATGCGATGCGTTGTGTTCTTAAGCAAAACACTTCATTCCACGTTGCTCTAGTCCACTCAGCTAGAAACAAATGAGCAATTCTGCGACGGCCCGGGGTCCCGTTCAGTGGGGAATATATGCGCTACTGGAAACCGACACTATAAGTCTGTAGACCCGGGAAGGATCTATACATCTAAGATTAATAAACTGAAATATCTTCAACACAATATGACTACTGGTTCACCAACGTACTGTTTTTCGTCTCTCCTTTATAGCACCTAATGCGGTCCTTCTTATTTGAATTCGTTGCGTGTGTACGATCTCTCCCCTAATTATCCCTCATTATCTCGTTATCCTTAATGTATGTCACCATTTCGACCCTTCAATAAACAATTACTGCACTCATTGCTCACCGGAGCTATACATTTCCCCTAAAATTCCTTTCGTACCCAGTTTGTTTCTTGTTTGCATATGCGTAGATTGGCGTTAGCAGGGAGAGTGAACTCCTACCGCCCTCTAGCAGGTAACAGGATCGCGATATTGACTCAGTTTCGAGCTATTTGGCCCATCCTCAGTCGCGAGTACCTACATGTAAATTCCTCCGATGAGTAATTCTGTGTTCGCTTCTCTGGATGGTAATATTATCTGGAGTGTATATTAGCAATAATTATAACGATATGGAATATGGAGACTTGATATAAACGTGTGTGGGGGGCTGTACATAGGCAACAGCCGTGGCTGTGTGGTAAGAAGCATACTTCTCAACCATGTGGTTGAGTTCAGTCTCACTTTGCGGCACATTGACCAAGTGTCTTCAACAAAGCC
>NC_142931.1:126571834-126574334 GCF_046866305.1 Octopus bimaculoides
GACTTAATCCGTTTGTCTGTCCGTGTTTGTCCCCTCTACGTGTAGCCCCTTGTGGGCAGTAAAGAAATATGAATATATGTACGTGCATGTGTATACACATGTATATGCATACATATATATATGTACGTGTGTGTGTGTGTGTGTGTGTGTGTGTGTGTGTGTGTGTTATATTTTTCATATTTCCTCATTGAATAACAGGCGTATTTAGTCACTTAATCACAGATCATCCTGTCCAACTCGTAATTGACCAGTATGGAGAGGTTGGCCTATAACAAGCGTAGATAATTCGTCAACGGCATGACAGTGAGGCATCCACTCCTCAGGGTATTGAAAATGGTTGAATATTATTTTACGCTAGATGTTTTAAAATGAATTCACCCTATATATTGATGTAGGCGCACGGGGTCTCGGGCTCTCGATCCTACTGCTTGGTATTTCGAGAGAAGACGTATTCTATCGTCTTGGATCGACGAATGGCTTGTATGCGACATAGGATAGAAGAAAACTGTACAGAAGCCTTTCTTGCGGTTTGTAACTGTAGTTCAAAAGGTATAGCTTTGTCTCACACCATATCTTTGATTCCGTTTGAGAATCATGTAAAACGTATGTGTGTCTGTGGAACGTACAGTCACCTACACATAATCCAGGGCAGACAGCTTAGTTTATCGAACAAATGAATCCTCTTAGTGCAACGACAGAGATCCACTTTTGCTTCCCTCTGTTTATCTGCCAATTTTTCTCTCGCACTTATAGTGAGAGAGAGACAGACAGACAGACAGAGAGACAGAGAATCAGAGGGAAATAGAAAGACAGACAGGCAAACAGACACACGGATTGACTTATGAGTGTGTGTATTTGAACATACCCGCCTCTCTTTCTTTTTCTCTTTCTCTCTCTTTCTGTCTCTCTCTCTCTCACTCATTTCTTCTTTTAGTAATTGTGCAAGCAAGCGCGCAGGCGTGTGTATGTTTGTGTGTGTCTGCGTACCTATCTCTATGCTGAAGAATATATATCTATGTGCATATGTGTGCTTATATGTTAAATTGTGTGTTTGTTGTATGTGTTTATTCTGAGGCCTTTTGGGTTTGATGTATTTCTTGCTTGTTAGCTTATATATATATATATATATATATATATATATATATATATATATATATATATATATATACATATATATATATATATATATATATATATATATATATATATATATATATATATATATATATATATATATATATATATATATATACATACATATATATACATATATATATATATATATACATACATATATATACATATATATATATATATATATATGCATACACACATATATACATATACATATATATACATATCTATATACATACATACATATATACATATATATATATATACTCACACACACATAAATATATATATATATACATATATATATATATATATATATATATATATATATATATATATATATATATATATATATATATATATATATATATATATATATATATATATATATATATATATATATATATATATATATATATATATATTTCGAAATGAAAACTGTTACATACCAGACGGACAGACAGGCGAAACCTACCAACAAACAAAGAAGAAAACAAAGAGAAAAAATAAATTAAAATAAATAAATAAATAAACACAAAACAGCCAAGGAAAACAAAAAAAAAGGCCCCACTAAACTACAACGGAAAAGAAAAGTCTTCTCAAGACTCACCAGAGAAACATATGGTTGTAGTAAAGAAAATGGCTATGTTTAAACAGCTTAGATTTAAAACAACAAAAGCTGGGTCACATTAGGTGGGGGTGCGGGGTGACGGGGGGAGATGTTTTGATGATATTCCACACCAAAACAATACACCGGCCGTAATCATATCAAACCAATTAAGAAGCTGTTATTTAATGAGTTTCGAGCAGGTGCCCTTCATACTTTCAGCTCAAACCAGATAGAATGATGAATAATACACACACACACACACACGCACATACATTACAACCATCCAAATACACAAACGTGTACTCGCACATACACACATACATCATATACACGCAAGGAGAGTTGTGTGTGTGTGTGTGTGTGTGTGTGTGTGTGTGTGTGTGTGTGTGTATATATATATATATATATATATATATATATATATACATTACGTTTATATATATATATAGATGTATGTATATATATGTGTATGTGTGTGTATGTATATATGTATATATATATATATATATATATATATATATATATATATATATATATATATATATATATATATATATATTACACGTTCATACTTATATATTCTAAGTAACCACTTATTCACATACATTGGAGTGTAGGTGTATTAAAAGTTCTATACGCAATTATGTCTGCTTTTTATGTATCGATGAAGAACTAATGTGTGTATGTATGTGTGTGTTTGCACCAAAAATGTGCACGCGCGCGTACATATACATACGGATATATATGATATGTGTA
>NC_142931.1:126581834-126591834 GCF_046866305.1 Octopus bimaculoides
AAATAACCGGGATACGTTTTATCAAAAATTGCGAAATGAGACGGTATACATCATCATGAATGGTGTGATTAGCCATTGTTTAATTCTTTGGCACGAATGCTCAAAAAACATTTCTCCAAAGAAGGACCGCATTAATGATCATATTGAAATCTGGGATGAACAGTTTAGTACCAGCGTTACATCACATTCACATATTTATTGTGTTAAACGTTGGACATAAAAAGAAGCAGCTTATTGATGCTCAGTTAGTTATTCTATAAAACGGTGCTTCTGTTATGACAAAAAAATGTCACAAACAAAAAATAACCCATGTTTCTTCAGAAAGAATTTGAACTGTTGTGCTGAAATATGGAAACACAAACGTTCTGGTCTTTTTTTTTTTTTTTTTGAAGCATTGCATATAAGCCTGGAATTAAATAAACAAATCAACTTTTGTTTGGCCATGCAAACAGAAAAAGTAGAACTAAAAACGTAAGTATATATATATACATATATATACATATATATATATATATATATATATGTATATATATATATATATATATATATATATATATATATATATATATATATATATATATATATATATATGGGCGCGGAGAGAATGCACGCCGTTTCGGGGCCGACCTCTCGACGGCATCATTGCGCACCCCATCTCACCGAAGTTAGGCCCCACTGGCCACATCAACTAGTTATCAGATTTTGCTCGATATTCTCCTAGTCATTGCTCATCGTTTCTTTTTAACCAAATCCAGTAGCTTGCCTTTTCCACTGTAGTTTTGGTATCAATCATGGTGGTATTTGCTTTACGATGAGTTAGGCCTAACGATTACGACAGTCGCCTCACACTGTGTCCAACGAATCCTCTACTTCCGACAGGGTAATTCAAGGGCCGAGAGTTTCGCGTATTAGTTCTTATCAAGCTTATCAAATCATCATTGTCAATATTTCCTTTCCTGTAACTATGTTTATTTTCTTTAAAAACTCCACATAGCCTGAAAATGAACAGAAAATATATATAATTTTAAATAATAATTTACTCTAGTTTTAAAATTACATTAAATTGTTTAAGTCTATGAGTCACCATTTAGTTTCCATGTGTTTTTTCTGTGTTTTTCTATAAACATGTCTTTCGACCAATTTGTCATATAAATAGATATAGATATAGATATAGATATATCCTGTGTTGACTCAAGATGATTAAATTACCTCGGCATGCAATGAAGTAACCTATAAGTAGAGTCTATTATATCTTGTGCACTTTAACGCTGTCACTACTACATGTTGGGGGTTACACACGAATGATTTTCTTTGATGAAACATAATCTTGATAAGAGAGAAACAAACAAACAGAAGCAAAGAAACAGCACCAAGCCGATCGTGATTTCCCTTAAGGATCTTGTATGTTTATATTGGCTTTGTTATAGCTTATATACATTTTGGTAATAACAGATTACATTTGCGCAAGATTCTCGCAAGGTTATTTATTTTAATGATAAAAATTTAAGCGAAAAAAGAGAAACCCGACGAAATACGAATAAAAGCCTCTTGTCAGTTATGCACATAATTTTTGGTCATTGTTTCATGTATTATTTTCGTATGCTTTTTATGAATTAACTCGATTCTCTAGAGATGTGCCAAAGACAGGAAGTTCTAACAGAAGTCATTCGAATTTTTAGATAAGTTCATGTTATTTCGACGTGCGAGTTACACCGTAAAAAAAAACCCACTGGGTAAATAAGCAACTTTTTGTTAAATTTATTTTATATCTGTGAACTCTTAAGATTTCTTTAACATACATATAAGCGTGTCTGACATTCGAAACGTGGCAGTACAATAACAATGTTTTGTTGTTGTTTTTTTACATTTCCGGTTTCAAAATTCATTGAAAGTCTATTATCGCCTTTTGTTGTTTCCAAGCCCTGTTATTTTTGCTTCTGTTGTCATTGTTGCTGTTAGTAATTTCTCTCGAGAAATGGAACAAACCCCCTCCTTTTTTTTTGTCGATAAATAAGTAAAATTATCTACTATGATACATCTCATTTGAAACAATTGCGACAGGCGATGTTGTTCGTGAAAATATATCAATGTTATTTTTACATATTTTCTATATACAGTCTAGTAAAAAAAAAAATGTTATATTAGTTAACGTTATGACATCACCGTTGTCTAATATTCAAGGAATCATGTTGTGTAGTTAGGAACATTGAGAAAGAACTATATTTAATTTCAGTTTGTTTTTACATGCCTGATCTTGAGTTGATTCAAATAAATCGCCCTTTTATAGAGATACAGTTAAAAAAAGGGGGCATAGGATCAGGTTTCTTTAAACCACCAGACCCTTGTTCACCACTCGGGGGAAGGAGATTACAAGGCTGACATTTTGAATGATTTCTGCGTAAACTTTTCCCAAATAGTGTAAATATTTTCTTAAACTGAAGTCGTAAACATTTTTTTATGTAGTTCTTGTTCGCATCATCCGTGTTAATCATAGTTACGTTTTTGAAAAATGACACGACTACAGCTTTGTAAGGGATGGGTTAGAGGTGGTTAAACACCCACAGTGTGTTACTAGTACTCATGTTACAAATTGTTGAGTGATGAAGATCAAAGTCGATAGTGGGAGAAAGCAATTGGTGTAAACTGCTGATGACACTCTTACACAAAGAGAAAATTGGATTATCAACTGGAATAATATAATGTGTTAACCCTCAAGATTCAGAAAGATATTATCATTGAATGATTTTACTGCGCAAATCTGAGACAAGAGAGGAATAACAAATTGGGGGATAACAATGCCAAACTTATATTAAGCATCTTAAAAGTAGGGCGTTATTAAATCTGATGATGAATTTGGTAAGAAAATAAATGATACCTGTGAATTTCAAATCTGCCCCGGACATTCAAGTTCGCTTTTTTTTTTTATTATTGTTGTTAAAATTATTTAAAAACGAGAATTGAATTTGTGTCAAAACAAAGGTAAACGCATGCGGGGCATTGAAACACGTACAAGTTTTGTAAATATCTTAGCATTTTCTGTCTTACTTCGAAAACTCGGCAGCACATCTGTACGCAATTCATGGCACATGGATGTATCACAGCGCAGAGCCTACAGCTTTGTAAAGAATGGGCAAATGTCATCTGTCGCCCCAGCCTGCAGCGAAAGCCATGTGAGTGAATTTAGAAGACGGAAACTGAAAGAAGCCTGGTATATATTTGTTTCAGTCATTTGACTGCGGCCATGCTGGAGCATCGCCTTTAGTCGAGCAAATCGACCCCAGGACTTATTCTTCGTAAGCCTAGTACTTACTGCTGCAATAGAATATTTTTCACAGATTCCAGAATCTATAGAGTATCGAACAAATGGCATAGCAGGTAGAGTATTCTATAAGTTGCAGGGCAGTAATAAAAATCAAACAAACTGAAAATTTGGTAGAAAATCGAATTTAATAACGTCCTTATATATCGTGCCTTATCGTTTATTTATCTACCTACCCTAATACTTTTCGTAGAAATAACTGTAACTTATGTGCGAGTAGGTGTGTCTCTCTGTATTTGTGTGTCTGCCTGCATTTCTCGATATATATAATAAATAATATATATTATTGCTGTTATTATTGGGGATTTTTTTATGTCTCAAAAAAAAAAAAAAATAGTACCTATATAAAAAAAAATATAACACAAGCTTGGTAAGATAGCAACAGAATACTGAAGGGAAGTACAATCAATCAAACGGACTGTACTATCCTTCTAAAATTTCCGACTTGGGTCTAGTCTAGTAATCAATGTTATAGCAGGCCTGTGGCGTATTTTGTTGAAGATGAAAAACTATAGAAGATAAATGGAGATCATCTGATGTTGCTTAAGACGATAATTGTGGTGAATACATGACATTAAAACACAACGATTTCGTGTCATTTCATAAACACATAAAGCTTTCGATCTATCCAAATGTTTGCCAATAGTTCATTTCGTTTTCATACAATAATTTCTTGAGCACTATATCTGATATTCATGACAATGATGAGGATGATGATGATGATGAATATGGTTTGATTATTTTTACAAATTTTTTAATGTTTTTATTTGTAGAAATTCACGAATGTGCCAACTGCGGTTCTGGAGACAATGTGATATGGCAGAGTGACACTAGGCACTTCTTGTGCAGGCCATGCACAGCAAGCAATGCAGCCCACGCAGCCAGTACCAGTCACACTCTGGAAAAACCCTCGTCAATGTCAAGGTCATCAGTGATGAACCAATCGTCTTCTGGGAGATCAGTGAACCAGAACAATTTCACGGTAAGCCATAGTTCTTTAAATAGTAATAACAATAATTACAATAATAATAATAATAATAATAATAATAATAATTAATTCGTTTTATTGGCCACAAGGTCTAATATCAATTAAAAACATCTAAGGACAAAGACAGGACGAAGGTTACAAAAGGTTTTGTCCGAAAAGGTAGGAAAGTTCGTCTAAACAGAGGAAGAAATCGGAGAAAGATATAATAAATAAATAAGTAAATAGATAAATAAATAAATAGAACTCCCAAAGGGGGAGGCGCTTCGAAAAAGGAAAGGTTACACGTGGAAAAACCCATAAAACCACGGGAGCCTGGTCAGAAAAAATAAGAAAGGGGTATAGAGCCCTTTCTCCTTTTACATTACCCTTTTTTTTTCTTTTTTTTTTCTACAAGTGTATTCTCAGAATTGGTCCGTTTATACTGGCCATTCTTCCAACAATCACCCATCGTTCAACGAATTTGCTATGAGACAGCACTTCCCTCTCTACTCTCATCTTCCTTTTCAAGTGGAAACCAGGCAGTGACTCTCAATGCCCTGATGCAGTTCCAGGCAGTGGCTCTCATGGTTTCTGATCTTAATTGATTGGAAGTGTTATCATGTACGTTGTTTTGTCTTGATACAAAAGATGGGCTACAGCAAATATTCTGCTTAATACCACAGATTTGCTTGTCAGTTGTTTGACCTTAACCAGTTGAGCATGTCCCTTGGTGGCTGACGATATGTGCATCTCTGATCACGAGCAGAAGTAGTGGGGGAGCATCATAGCCATGTGTTGAGAGGAGTTCTTTGGGGTTTGAATAATTCACCTTTGGAAACATGGGTATTTTGCTCAACATCCTTAAACAAACCTTATTCAGGGACCTTTTGAGCGGGATGGGCTACTCGACCTGAAAAAAATTCTAACTGGGCCTCACCTACGAGGTCATGCGCTGTTTATATTGATATGAGATCACCATGTCGCGCACATATGGTTGTGATGCATGTGCCTGGTGTACCCTAATCAGACGGGTAGCCATGATGGGTATACTGGGCTTCATATATTTTACCCCAGTGTCAATTTGATGACATGCACTGTTTCCTCACTCAATAATAATAATAATAATAATAATAATAATAATAATAATAATAATAATAATAATAATAATAATAATAATAATGAAAGTGGAAATGGTAAGACTGTATGGAATGCGAGAAGGTAATATAAAAGCGATACCAGTAGTGATCGGAGTGTTGGGTTCAATCCCATTGAAACTTCAAGACTTCTTTAGGCAACTGGAAATCCTATGCAAGATTGATGTCTCACAAAAAGCAACCTTATTGGGCACAGCGCACACCTTAAGGAAAGTGTTATCTTTCTGAGGTCCTTGTTCTGACTTGACAGATGACTAAAGAAAGACTCCGGTGCATTTTTACCTACTCTGCGTTACGAAGGAATAATATTAATCCTTTCTAACTATAGGCACAACAGGAAAGGAAAGAAAAGAAAGAGGATTTCACGTTTCGAGCGGAGCTCTTCATCAGAAATATAGAAAAAGTCCAAAGAAGGGAAGACTCAGAAAGAAAATCGCCAACGATACACACGCGGTCACATATATTTTTGTATTGCCGTGAATGATAGACAACACTGTGCATTCACACACTTTACTGTGGCATAGCAGTCAAACTGCTTTATATTATATAACACTACTGCTTTGATATATTATTTTTAAAAAAACGTAATAAAATATGTAAAATAATGACCTTCTATAGAAAAGTTCCTTTCAGTATTACCATATTAGAAAAAAATTCGCGAAGTTATTCGTCACAAGATTCTTGATAAGCGATGCATTCGACAAAGTAATTAGGAAAAGCTTAAAAAAACTCATAATGTGACGAGTTTATTTTCACTTTTATCTCATTTCCTTTCGAGTGGGTGGTTCTTTCATATAATTTTAGTACTTCTATAAGTAATTCATTTTCACCTCATTATAGGACATGTATGTGAAGTGTTATCAACCGGGATTGAACGTCTATCTTATTTGCGTATCACCTATATCGTATTTCATGATTTGTACTGATAGTATCGCATATGATATATGTTAACAAGGAATCATATATGTTTATTCGCGAGCGAAGATATATATAGTTGATGTATGTTCTTTGCGTGTGTAAGGATACACGTGGTAGATAGGCATTTTATATGCAAACATACGTGTTTATATATATATATATATATATATATATATATATATATATATATATATATACATACATATACATATATATATACACACAAACATATTTGTGTGTGTGTATGAATGTATGCATTTGCACACACAAACACACACGCATGTAAATATATATATTAAAGCTTGTTTTTATGTAGTAAAAAATGATTTTACATTAAATTGAAGGATTATTCAATACATTTGGCAGAAAACAAATGTATTATTGTTTAAAGGAGAATAATATTGACTGAAACTTGGAAGTCACACACACAAATATATCTACATGCATAGGAATTATGTATGTGTGTGAATGAACATATGCATTTACACACACACACACATACACGCACACATACATGCACACTATCACACTCACACATAGACAAATAGATATGTGCTTATGTATGTGAGCATATATATATATAAATATATATATATATATATATACATATATATATATGTATATATATATATATATATATATATATATATATATATATATATATATATACATGTGTATATATGTATATATATGTATACATGTGTATATATATATATATTTATGTATATATATATATATATATATATATATATATATATATATATATATATGTATACACACACACACGTACATACTTGTATGGATATACTTACATACACATATGATACGTACATGTATGTATGTATGTATGTATGTATGTATAATATGTATAAACGGATACATAACATGTATATGTCTCTCACGCAAAGTAAATACATGAAAGGCTACAAATAACAGTAATAATAACAACAACAACAACAACAACAACAACAACGACAGCAAAGATTTTTATCAATTAATACCTGACTCCAGTGCTATCAACATTGTCAATCTACCTTGTCGTTTCATTCAACATTTCACTGTCGTCCGCCCACCCATCGTCCTCACCTCATTCTAAAAAACAGCCAGACCCGTATTCTCCTTCTTGAGCACTTCGCCCCGCAACATACCCACCTCTACTTTAGATAACACAGAAATCAGCATCAAGATAACCCACAAGAGAAACAAAAGAGGAAAAGGTATAGGTTTTGAAGACGGGAAGAGAGAGGAAGATAGATGGAGGAAATGAAAGAGAAAGGAAGAAATAGTGAGAGAGAGAGAGAGAGAGAGAGAGAGAGAGAGAGAGAGAGAGAGAGAGAGAGAGAGAGAAAGGTTGCGAAGAAAGAGTAAAGGAAACTATGGTGGGAAGGAATAGGTATGCAAGCGAGTGACGGGTGAAAGCTAGAGTGTTAAGGGGAGATGAAAGAAGGGATGAGATAGACAATGGTGAAATACAAAGAAGCGTGAGTGGTGGTGAAAGTATATGAGAGAGTGAAAGACTGAGAGACAGAGAGGGAAAGACAGAGAGCTAGAGAGAGAGAGAGAGAGACTGACAGACGGGGACAGAAGGGTGCTGCCAATGGCTCCTCATATCTCTTTTCATATCTATAAAATCACAATTCATTTGTGTGTATAACGTTGCGGATATATATGTACATGTGTGTGTGTGTGTGTGTGCACATTTGCAAGCATATAATATAATATAATATAATACATATATATATATATATATATATAAATGACTTGGACTTACATAGGCTCGTGCGAGGGTATCGGTGTGTATCAAATCTGATATGTCTAAGTAGATTTATGCAGACACACACGACCCCCGACCCCTGAACACACTTACACACATACACACACACGCACACACACACGCACGCGCACACATACACACGCACGCGCACACATACACACGCACACACACACACACACACACACACAAACTCACAACCTCCAATATTCATTCAACCCACATTCACACACAAGCAAAATCCATTTATATATGTATGCGTAACTCTAAATCATACACGCACAATTCACTTTTATACGAGCCAACGAGGGGCGACAGTACTTAGAAATAGCGGCCCAAAATATCATCAAATCGTTCGCTAACATCTGACTGAAAATGAAGGTCGCTTTTTGTTAGATACATTATGATTGTTAACGAAACAACCATGTGGAGTCATAAGTGGAATTTTTGTGATCACCGTTTTACTCGATGGGAAAAGATCTCAGCTAAAGGAATAATAAACAGTCTATAGATACACAGACACACGTGTCTGAGTATACGCCAGTATGCACACATATATTTGTATATGTGTGTGTATGTATGTGCGTGCGCGCGCGAATGTATATACACATACTTTCGCTCACAAACATGTATTTATTTATCTGTGTGTGTGTGTGTGTGTGTACGAGTGACAAGCATTCAGCATTTGGTAGGAATTGTGCATAATTCTAATAACAGCATGACTCACCTCAGCATGACTGAGAGTTTCATGGGCGCGTTTGGCGCGCCTATCTCATCAGATCATAGGAGCAGATTGAGAGATTTTTCTTTGCTTCTGTGCCTGAGTTCGGGTCACGCGTCTGGACCGGATGTTGTCAGGATGCTGGTGCCACTCAGACGGCAAATAAATAGACGGCAAATACCGGGTGTCTCATTCATAGCATTAATACAACGTGAATTGAACTGACCAATAAAAGCCATCTTGAATTTCTCCTAAAAAGTTTCTCATTCTGCTCCCAGTATCTAATGAGATGAACGTGTCCACGCACCCATGAAACTGTAAGTCATATGAAGCTTAATAAAACGCTTATTAAAAGTATATATACATACATATAGTTAGATTTACACGTATAACTATATATATATATATATATATATATATATATATATATATATATATACATGCATGTATATACATATATAAAGATGCATGTTTATATATATACATGCATGTATATACATTTTTAAAGATGCATGTTTATATATATATATATATATATATATATATATATATGAAAGAAGGTTTGAAAATGCACTTATTTTAAAGATATTTATTTACTTAACCGGTTTCACTTTTTTAGAAAAAGATTATCAAAAGTCTTTGAGAATAATAGAAAATGTTAAAAAACAGTTTGAGTATTAAAATGCATATATACATTCTTTGATGATAATAAGAGGAATATATTTAAAGTATAAAGTTTTGTATGAGCTTTGTAGTGTTACATACTGATTATCACACATTCTCTCTGATAATAAGATGAAAATGTTAAAAACTGTGTAAGTATGAAAATACATATATGGAAAAATACATATACATATTCTTTGATAATAATAGAAAATGTTAGAAACAGTTTACAACGTTGTTATAACAAAAAGGAATATGTATATATATATACCCATATGTATGTATGTTGTAAATATATATAAATATATATGTATATATAAATACATACACGCATACATACATACACACATATATATATGTATATATATATATATGTATATATATATATATATATATATATATATATATATATATATATATATATATATATATATATATATATATATATATACATATATGTATGTATGTATATATATATATATATATA
>NC_142931.1:126596834-126601834 GCF_046866305.1 Octopus bimaculoides
TTGATCGGATCAACAGGAACCCTCGTCGTCGTAACCGACGGAGTGCCAACTACTATGTAGAAGTGTACGTAAGCTTGTGTGAAGTTTTTACTAGTTTACATCTTTGAGACACTAAAATGTTTGTGTTTAATACACAAAAAGCTCACCAAAACTGTTTTCCTTCAACTGCATTAAATATTCATAATCTGCATCACTACATCCTCTTTATTTCTCTCTATTGCTCTCGCTCGTTTTTGCCAACCGAGTAGAATATACTTCACCGACGAGGTGTAATAACACGGGAACATGTTCCTGAATTTCATCAGTTAGTTTCAAAGGATGTATTTATTCGAAACTGCATTGTCTTATATTGTCCAAACATTTCAACCAACTTATCTTTTTGCCGTTATCGCGTTCGTTTATTGTTTTAGAATTTAAACATAACAAGAAGGAGTTTTTATCTACTAATTGCTTTGAAAATCTCACTTGATTGATGTTTTTGTATACCCTGTGTTTCAAACGGGAGACCCTACCTTATATCTATTTAGTATCCAGCATGATCCCTAGAGATATTTCCCTCAACTACATTGTTGATAATTTGGCAACTATTGCTTGTTTTTTCTAAGGTACGTTATTCTATTTGTTTGAAGTTGCCCTCTTTGATTGTTCATGAGTGTTTGCGTGGACGTTTGAGTACGTATATGTGTGTTAAGTTAGTAATATCTATGTATGAGCATGTGTCTTTGTATATATAATGATACGTGTATGTTTGTGTTTATAGGTAGATATGTAGTTGCTATATTATCGTATATCCATATGTGCACGCGTTGCATGCATGCACCCCTTTGCGGATATGTGTATGCAAAGACAGTTAACATACTTTCATACAAGATCCAATTATCGTGTCTCAATTTTTCAACACATCTTTATCCTTTCCATCTATTTGGAAGCTAAATATACAACTACAGCACCACCTATGTTCTAATAAAGTATATTTAATTGTTGTGTTGTTTGAGCCCATTTTATATTTTCATACTGACATCGGAATGTTTTTATTTAGTCTCAAGAGTTTCCTAAACGGTAGCATGTATTGCTCTGTGTGTGTGTGTAAGAAAATATGATCATTAGCTTACAGCTGTTTCTGCTATATGATGCAGTGGACTCATAGTTGAGTGCTTGAGCATATATAGACAACAGCCCTCGGGTGGTGATACACACACACATACACACACATACACATACACACACATAAGTAAATATATATCTTTTTTTACAGTCGGTATTTCGATACAAACATAGTCACAAGCATCGATGCAGACACAAACAAAAGCGCATGCGCACGGACACAATCACAGACAGATAGACAGATAGACAGACGCGTGCACACACGTATATTCCCCCCCCCCCATATGTGTGTCACACTGGTTTAGAATTAGAAAAGGACTAATGCCAATCGTAACTAAAGGAAATCTCGACCTCTTCAAATTAGTCATTACTCAACGATTTCCTGAGTTCTTTCTAGCTTTTGTAATGCCTTGCTAACTGTCGTTTGTCAGGTTATATATTTTGTCGTATTAAAATAGGACTTGTGATATTATTTACGAAAAGTTAATATTATTTGTAAAAAATAGAATATGATGAAATTTCTTCCGCTTAAAATCGTTAGCAAATTAAACCGAATACAATTTTAACAGTTATTAAAATATTTTGTTTCTTTTTTGATTTTAGAACCAACGAAGAAATGGTCTTTCCTGTGCCAATTGTCAGACAAGAACTACTACACTTTGGCGTAGAAATGCAGAAGGAGACCCAGTCTGTAATGCATGTGGTCTATACTATAAACTGCACCAGGTATGTTTACGTTGTGTGTGTGTGTGTGTGTGTGTGTGTGTAGTGGAGGCGCAATGGCCCAGTGGTTAGGGCAGCGAACTCGCAGTCATAGGATTGCGGTTTCGATTCCTAGACCGGGCGTTGTGAGTGTTTATTGAGCGAAAACACCTAAAGCGCCACGAGGCTCCGGCAGGGGATGGTGGTGAACCCTGCTGTACTCTTCCACCACAACTTTCTCTCACTCTTACTTCCTGTTTCTGTTGTGCCTATAATTCAAAGGGTCAGCCTTGTCACACTGTGTCACGCTGAATATCCCCGAGAACTACGTTAAGGGTACACTTGTCTGTGGAGTGCTCAGCCACTTGCACGTTAATTTCACGTGCAGGCTGTTCCGTTGATCGGATCAACTGGAACCCTCGTCGTCGTAAGCGACGGAGTGCCAACAATAAGTGTGTGTGATGAATAGAATGATGGAATTTTATCCATCAGCAATAGAAGTTAACTAAACACTGTTCCGCCCAAATACATCCCACTGATCATAGAGTAGTCTGCATTCGGTAACATATATTTTCTAACCATATACATGGGCTACTGCTAAAAGTTAATTTTTTTTTTACCGAAAAAACAGTAGAGAATAAATGACAGAAATCAAACAATTAGATATGATGCCTCTATTATCTACAAATGAGAATGGATTTCTGTAGTGAAGCTAAAAATAATTTGTATTTATAAAAAGTGTTTAAAATCTATACCAGCAATACATCATCATTCGGTAAGATTCCACCAACAATATGACACTTATTCGAGGATGAAGGGAATTGGTTTTTTACCCTTTTGGTACCAATCCACCCAAGACTGTTCCTGGTTCTGTGATACAAACTTCGTGTTTTAAAATGATTTAAATTAGAGCTTACCAACGAAATTTTCTTTGTTTTAATTAATTCTTCATTATTGTCAAAATTAATTCAAATAACGGCTGCATATTTCAACAGAAATAAGATAACAAAACGATTGCCTATATGTATAAAATACTTTCTGTAGCTTTTATTGTATTGTTGTCGAGATAAAAAGATATAAGCATTAAACATTTCAGCAATTGTGTGTAATTTTACATAATGATTTGGCTCTCGCGAGATTCTCATCCACTTTATAGTATTACTATCGTTCCATTGGTTGACTTCATTCTTTGGCACGAGACTACTAATATTGATCTTGGTTGGAATGAAATAAAGAGATTGTGCCCGTGGAGATAGAATAATGAAATCTAATTTTACAAATTGATTTCGTCTCTTCTTTTTCAAATACAATTTATCATATCACCTGATGCAGACATCTACTTCAGAGACACAGTCCACCAATAACCAGATAGACTTCTCAGTCTACGAAGGACATTCTGCCAATATAAAAGAACTTACAATATCCTAAACGTTATTAGAGCATGATGTCACCATTAATACAATGCATGATGTACGTGCATAAACTATATGAACTGAGGTTTATCAATCAAGTTAGAAGAAATTTTAAACTATCAATTATATCATTGTAGAAATATTCTTTTTTTGTTGTTGTTTTTTTTTTTGGTTTTTTTTTACATAAGTGATTCTTCTCTTGTTAATTCAGGTGAATCGTCCGATGTCTATGAAGAAAGAAGGCATTCAAACTAGAAAGCGAAAAGAGAAAAAGAACACCAAAGTTCGCTCCTCAAGTAAAGACATGCTTAACGATACCAGCAATACATCATCATTCGGTAAGATTCCACTAACAATATGATAGTATGTGACTCTGTGTGTGTGTGTGTGTGTGTGTGTGTGTGTGTGTGTGTGCGTGTGTGTGTATGTGCATGTGTGTGTGTTCGCGCGCGCGTGGGTGCGTGCGTGTGTATGTATTTATATGTATGTAACTAGAGACATGGCCAACCCGCGCTATTTGTTCCAGAACTCTTTCCTTAAGCAACTTTACTTAACTCTGACATGTTTATGTTATTATATACATCACACATCTATCCTTGTTTATCACTGATTCACTCATCGCTGATCCTGGATACCACTCTACGCTTAATTGTGAATCGTGTTGCGCTTCTCATGGAATGATCTGTGATATCAGGAATCAGTGACCAGTCAAAGATTTTTCTTGAACCGTAAAAGCGCGCCTTAGTCGACCTTTCAAAATGCTTAGGATAACTTAAGGTCTCAGAAGGTAACCTAATTTCACCCCCCCCCCCATATGTTTTATTAATCATTCATTTCTGATTCATTTAACACGATGATTTTTGGAACCATAAACCCGTGATAAACGAGGATAACCGTATATTACGGAACCACTACGTATTTGAGACGTCATAGAAATCCTGCTTTTACATAATGACTAAAATGGAGATATAGTGGAATGGTCTTTCAGTTATTTTCTCCAAACATTAGAGAATCTCTGGTCATCAGTGCAAGGATTAATGAACCATCTGATAATTACACTGAATTCTGGTTATTGCAATTAACAACCATGGCGATAACATAAAGCAGTATCAGAATGCAGGTAAAATTTTTTGAACTTTTATTCAGAAACTAAACACTTTATCAGAGGGTCCAACACTGTATACACAAAAAATGGTTTAACGATAAGAAGCCCTTTTTAATTCTATCCTCGTATCTCCCATTTTATATAACTTTTTATTTATTTATTTTCCAGAATCTAAGACCTCAAGCAGTAGTATTTCAAGATGCTCCGTTCAGAACCCGACTGTGCTAGCAGCCTTACAGGGGAACCACCAAAATAGTTCCCCCATGCATCATTCCTTCATACACCAATCACCAACCAACTCTGCTAATATAATCACTAATAACAGTACGATTCAAAGTCTGCGAAGCAATCAGGAGTTCGTTTACCCGCTGCTATCACCCCAGCGCCATCAACAGTCTCCATTATCATCAGCACAGCAACATCAGCAGCAGCAGCAACAACAACAACAGCAGCAACAACACTCCCCGCAGGAACAGCAGCGGCAACAACAGCAGCAGCAGCAGCAGCAGCAACAGCAGCATCAAGGACAGCACCACACTCTTAGTTCGAACCATCCACAGCGCCAACAACAGCAACATCATCAACAACAACAGCAACAGCAGCCACCGCAACAACAACAACAACAACAACAGCACCACCATCAGCATCACCACCAACAGCAGCAACATCATCAACAG
>NC_142931.1:126606834-126626834 GCF_046866305.1 Octopus bimaculoides
ATATGTCTGGTATGCTGTTATTGCAAGAGATATTAGGAGATTGCATGATATATCTATTTGGTAGAACTGTAGCCTTTAAATGCCTTTAAATCACCGAATCTGACGGTGTATCACATCGTGGCGTATATATTATTATTTATTTTAATGAGGGGATTAGTCTCAAATGCCCTATGTATATCTACTGTATATCCTTCCATTATACAGATTTGAAAAATCACACAAGCACACACACAATAATATTCGTTAATAATTATTTTGTGATGGTCTATGTATATCACGTTAAATAAAAATGGAACAAAATGGATCACATGGTCTATTATTATTGATACAATGATTTCAAACTTAAATTTCTAATCCCGACAATGTCAAAAAAAAAAAATTATTATGTTGTCAAGAAAGTTCTTGCGATTTTTAACCTTTACATTCAGATGCACATATCTCGGCTCAAACAAAACTTTATCAATCGAAATAAACACCATCAGAATCAACACACTTTTGCCAATGCAAACAAGTTTATTTATGACAGTAGCGTAAAAACCCTACGTTCTGGTGGCGATGAAGACGTTGAAGGCGTTTTTGCCATCGTCTTGTTTTTTTGAAGCATTTCTCACGCACGAAGTTGCCGAGGTGCTTGAAAAAGTAGTAGTCGGTAGGCGACAGGTCTGGTGAGTATGGCGGATGAGGCAGAGTTTTGTAGCCCAATTCGTTCAACTTCTGCAGGGTCAGTTGTGCGACGTGCGGCCGAGCGTTGTCGTAGAGAAGAATTGGTCCTTTTCTATTGACCAATGCTGGCTGTTGTTGTCGGAGCTTCTTATGCATTTCATCCATTTGCTGACAGTACTTCTCCGCCGTAATGGTTTCGCCTGGATCCAAAACGCTGTGATAGATGAGACCGGCCGCAGTTACCATGATCCCCTTTTGGTGCAACCTTGTTTTCGGGAAGTGCCGTGGAGCTTCGTCGGCGTCCAACTAGTGAGCTGAGCGTCGCCGGTTGTCGTAAAGAATCCACTTTTCATCGCAAGTCACAATCCGGTCGAGAAATAGGGCGTACTTGTTGCATAAAAGAAGGGAAGACGACACTTCAAAACGGCGTTTTTTATTTTTCTTTTTGGTTATCGTTCAATTCGTGCGGCATCCATTTCTCAAGTATTTTTGCTTTTCCAATCTCTTTCAACTGGTTGGAAATTGTCGTATATGTTACGTTTAATTCAGAAGCAAGATCTCGAAAAGTTGTGCATGGATTGGCTTCGACTAAGGCTCTTAGCTGATCGTTGTCAACATCCGATGGCCGACCACTACGCTTATCATCTTCAAGACTCTCGCCACCGTTGCGAAATTTCTTGAACCACCATTCTACTGTACGTTCATTTGTGGTTCCTGGGCCAAACGCATCGTTGATATCGTGAGCTGTTTCAGCAACTTTTCGGCCTAGCTTGAACTGGAATAAGAAGATTGTGCGAATTTGCTTTTTGTCCATGTTTTATTCAGCGTTCCGGAAAAATGGCCTAATTATTTACAAAGAAAAAAAGTAACACGATTAAATAGAGCAAAAAACGTGCTTTAAAGTGATATATAAAGTCAAAGTAATTTAACGAAAATTAATTTGAAAATACATCATTTAAAACCAAAATTTAAAATATCTTCTGTACAATAAGCCTCCACAAATGGATCACATATATTTTTATTTATACAATTGATAAGACATCTGATTAGGAAATAAATATTTAAAATTAAGTGATGTCTGTATACATACATATGTATATGCCTTCACACAATCCTCAGACTGTGCCCATATAGCATAACAAGCTACAAACAGAACGATAAAATGAAAGGAAAAAAACGAGAAAAGACGAGAATGAAGAAGACGTAAAAGGTGGAAGGCTGAAAAACCGGAAATGAAAAAGAAAACTGAAAAAGCAAGACGGGAGCATTAGAGTTATGTCCCCTTTGACCGTAAAGTCATAATGCTGGAAGAATAGTGGCCTAGAATCTGTAGTACAGCTACTCAAATTGGAGAGGTTGGTACTTTCCAATTTGCCAAAAATAACTTATCTATATGTTTACAACCACTTAAAATTTCAGAACTGGAATCCAACAGTGTGGTAGAGTTCTTAGATCCGAAAAGGATCTGTGTTCTTTCAAATCTGCATGGCTTACATTTTTTTATCCGTTGGAATATGGTGTGGACTTTTTACTTTATTGTATGTGGTGTGACGTTCGACTTCAAACCTCATACGTGGCTAGCCAACCAAGTGACTTTACTTTTGTCCCTGTGTCGGAAGGAAGATATATGGTTGGCATGGTTATATTTGAAGTTGCCTTCACATAGCCCGATGTAGCTCTTCTTTTCGGTTATATCATCTAGTGTTGCTGTAACTTCTGCCTCATATATGACGGCTTTAATCACGCATTCCTGGTCGAGTGGACAAGTTCCCGCGTCTCGACAGTTACAACTGGGAGTAGGCTCTTGGTGGTGTTTGCGTGTAATGATGCTTTGCATATTGGGGCAGTATCTATATGATAATTTAACTAAGTACCAGTTGAATATTTTTCTATACCTGTGGTTTTCTGGAAAATGATTGTATAAGAGAGACAGGAAACTTTACCTATGTTAGCTTTAACTGTAAGGGAAGGGGTGGCGAACCAAATTATTCTTCTAAGTCTATTTTTATTATTCCTATTATTTGAGGGTTATATATTAATTCATCCTTAAAGCCGCTATTAGCTACGGCTTTGTTGTAGCAGAGGGCTGGCATCTCAAAAATTTCTTTAGAGGAAGAGATGTTAGATACTCTGTTACTAATGTCAGCTATAAGGTTTTTTAAATAAGTACCACTTAAACACAATGGCTGATGTAATCGACTTATCCCCCACGACCGAAATTGCTGGCCTTGTGTCAGCAATTTGAAATCAATATTTTGCTCGTAGCCTGCTGAAAATGCCTTCGCAAGTCGGAACTGGCTTCCAAGCTATCGGTTGCCTACACTTGTGCTGGATAATATTTTCGTGCTGGTTTGTTGGGATTTAACGTTTAGGAATGTGCTCAACCTTTACTGCAGCGTGGGTGAGACTTCTAAAATTTTGTTGTTGAGAAGTTACTGTTTTATTCTCTCCTCCAAAATGTTTTCATTTTACAGCAGAAAGTAAATCATGATGAAACAAAACAACAAGAAAATCCTACAAAAATCACATTTACAAAGTGCGATATTTTAACCGTTATACAATCTGATACCTTGACAGAAAGAAATGCAATAAAATAAAATGCTTTCCAGTATAAAAGAGAAAAAAACGACGAAAGAAAGAAAATAATTGTATCAGTTTTTATTTTTCCACAAACAAATCTTTATTTATTTTTCTCCCGGTTTCAGAATCAACTTGCAACTAATCTTGACAAACTGAACTGCTGTCAGCGGAGTGTAAAACTGGCAACAGCTTGTTGTAGAATTTTCTAGACAACAACCCCACTTTTTCAATAATAGTCAAACTTTCTCTAGACATAAACGGATCTGATTTATAGACAAGCTATCGGTTGCACTTTAATGACAACCACACCTAATTATATCGACTGGTTTTGTTTATATTTATTTTAGTTTTGATTTTTTCAATGTTATCTTGTTTGATATGTTTTCTAAATTTCATTTTAACATCAATATACATGAAAATCATTTCAAGGCAACTCGTGTACTTGTAAGCATCAATTCAATACGCGCATGCCCAGACTTTCCAGATTCAATAATGGGGTTTCGTAATCTGGGATAGTTGACGGTTTTTTTTAATATATTTATTTCTTTATTTACGTAATTTTATTAGTTCAGGATAAATCGCTTTAATGGCACGTAAAATATTTACAGTTCAGAGAGAAAACTTTAGTTTCCATTCTCCCTTGTTACATGTAAATAACCTCCAGCACCGTTTCTTGTAGTGACTGAATAATTAATATCATCTGGAAATAAGATTTAAAACAAATGTTTATATGTCTTACAGTATTTGAGGGTACAGATTTAGAGGGGAAAGCTAGATTAGATGCCTTGATTTCACTGCAATTTTGAACAACATAAGTGACATATTGATCAGAACCTGAAATCAGATCGGATGTAAGGTTCGTTCTGTGCTAAAATTTACTCTTGTATAAGTTATACAGTGACTAAACGAAAAAATAAACAGAAAATGTTAGAAGATATGCGGGTAATTTAACCAGGTACATTTTCTCTAGTTATTTGGTGCATGAATGAATTAAAGTAAAATTGCTAAATTTCTACGCAGTTGTATAGTAGAATCGATAGAGCGCCAAATAAAATTCCCTTTGAAAATTAATTATGACCATTTACGTTTTTGAGTTAAATATTCTCCAAGTCTACTTTACTTTTAAGCGAATTGAATGAAATAAGCGTCTTATGTGGAAGAAAATACCCTGTGGTATTTGATTACACCCTTTTTATGCTTTGAGTTCAAATCCCGCCCTTACCTACTTTATCTTATGTCCTTCCGAAATCGATAAAACAAACCATCGATGTTAACAAATATACAGGGGTTGATCTAAATTAATAAATACAATTTGTTTCATTAGCTCAACTGAGATGTTATGAAATCATAAACTAATGTTGGCGTAGAAAACAGTTAAGAATTGTATCGTCCATTATAAGCTCAGTAATATTACAACAATGATGTATTATTAAAGTTGTAGCTCCACTGGACTAGCGCCTTGCACATACCTAATATCTACCACGAGAGAAAATGAAGATAATGAAGCACGAGAAAATGAAGTACGAGAGAAAATGAAGATAACTTTGCTAGTGCGAAGCATCAACTGTATTAAACAGACAAGAGACAAACTTAATCACAAGAATTCACGGATATTATGGTTCCTTTGTGTTTAAAATACGAAATATAATATATATAGTACGTTGATGAGTGGTGTAATGCAGGAGATAATTATTCAAATATCAAATCATTTGTTTTAGCTAAATATGTTTTTGAAATAATACTGATATGTATTATTTAGTCCTCGTAATTTTTCAACAGGTATTTTAGATAGCTTGAAAAGAGGATCGGGCCGACGAGTTTCGTCGTTCTTATGATCCACCAGAAATCCTGTAGCCTCTCGCTTCAGATCTACCAAATGATAATATTGGAATCTCGTTTGTCCTAGATAAAGCTCATGAGATAGCAACTAACTTAGAGCTTGTATTTGATTGGACATAAAGTGATATGTCGATTGGATTCACGGTAGTTTATAATTCTTACTTACCGGTGTAATATGGAGGATCTGAAAAAATAATACACTCTCATAATGATTTTAAGCATAGAATATCAACCTCATATTCATTATCCGGCAATCTCCATTCTTTTACTGAAATAAATTTTGAAGGGAATATTTCTTTTTAAATAGAAAGTAATTTGCTTCTAATTAATGAGTTTTGAATAGCAAGATTTATTATCCCGCCGAATTAAATGGCTCTCCCATATGTTGTATACTTTGTTTTAATTTATTACATAACAAAAAAATATCTGATAGCTAAATAAATTTATTGGGAATTCATATGTTAGTTCAGATTAATTGTAGATAGAGTTTCCAAAGATGATGCTTTTGACTGCTTCCGGATCATATATTCCATCGTTTGCATTCTCACAGCTTCTGTAGAGTTTTTCGTTGGTTGAAATATGATGATTCTCAGTTTGGGAATCAACATGAACACCAGCACAACTAGAGTATGAAGCTGGGCAGCTATACATATATAAGAAGAACATACGCCGTGGTTGGGTTCGTTAGCAACACCTACTGACACCAAAACCCATATTAGGAACAGTATAAATAATGTGAAATTAATTTGTCTTGCTTCGTTAAAGTTTTCCGGGAGTTTCCGTACGCGATACGCTTTGTAAATACTGCCAAGTATAAGAATTGTAAACCAAACGAAAGCTACGGCGTGTTGGTGGTACCAAGCTAGAGAACATCCAAGTGATACAGATGTGTCTTGAACAGTATAGAAATCCACGGTTGGTTGATGAAAATATGTTGATGCTGCTAATGAACCACAAATAATTAATTCGATTACCAAAAAGCATAATATCTGCAATCGATCTCGTTTACGTTTTTCTAAATGAAGATTATCAATTGTGGTCGGTTTAGCGTTGAAGATGCAAAGTATTCGATCCGTTTTAAAATATATAACTAGCACGGATGAAGACATAACAAAGGATAAATAATTTGGTTGCAACATACAGCGTGTATGAGTTGGCCGACCAATATAGACATATGGGGAAAATATAGAAAGGATCAAAGATACGAATAAGACATATGTCAGCTCCCGATTAGATCCTTTAACAATGTGACTGTGGCGGTATTTCACAAAGAATGATAATACTATTAATGTGAACAGGAGACAGCTGCTTGAGAAAAGAAGACTGCCGACAGCGAAATGTCCGTTCCAAGAAAGGAAATCTTGCGGAAGCTCTTCACAGGACGTGTAATTCTTGTTACTTCCCCATCCTGTTCCGAAACGTTCTGTACAGTTCAGACAAGACGCCATATTGTAGGCATTTGTAAATTGCCCTAAGTAAAGAGGAAAAAAAACAGTATTGAAAGTATTATTTGGCTCTGGTTAATTTTCATCAGAAATAACGAACGAAGCAGAATATATATATATATATATATATATATATATATATATATATCATAGATCAGGATTCATGTGAATCAGGCACTTAAATGGTAAGGCACCGGGTCGGGTCGACAAGTAAAATGTGTACACAACAAAAATAGAGGAATACTTATGCAGGTACCGAAGTATAGGCAGAAAGATATTCAGGTTATGTATACGATTAACTGTACCCGACTGATTATATCAATAGACCTGAGGCTAAACAAGAAACGTTCATTGTAATAAATGTATGGTCCATAATATACTTCGGATCTACGCGAGGAGCAGATTCCAAGACTGGTGAATAATTAATGAATAAATAGCAACAAATGGATAATATTTCAATTTACTGCGGCTGTTTCCAACGAATTTTCAATTGATTAATGGAAACATTACAGCATTAGAATAAACCGTTTCCATCAGGTGAATACATGAAACACAGCATTCAAAAACATTCAAAAACTAACGGGATTTGCATCTTCATGACTTTATGATCCTAGGTCACGGAATCATCACGGAATCATCCCAGTTGCGTACTGGGATGTATCTAATCGACAAGCCCCCTCCCTCAAAATTCTAGGCCTTGTGCCTAGAGTAGAAAAGAATTTTCAAAGAGATGAAATGGGCGAACAGTACCTTTACCACAGGGGACGCATGTCCAGCATTCCTTGTCCGATGCTAAAGCTAAGCGTGTCCCAGGTGGGCAGGGCTGGTCACAACGAGATATCACTACATCAGCTTCACCTTTCCATACTACAAAATGAAGAAAATCCTTAAATTAATGGATATTATACGTGTACATGCACACACACAAATACATATGTATTCATACACACACACACACACACACACGTGTGTATATGTGGATACGGTAAACTCACACGCACACATATATAAATATATATACTAGCTTACCTGTGTCATAAAAAATGACAAGGTTTTCAAAGAAATAATCTTAAACTATCTGATAAAGACATCGACATGACATACATTGCATGTATTTCATATGGACTTATATAGGAAGTAGAAGAAAAACAAGAGGTAGTGTGTGTGTGTGTGTGTGTGTGTGTGTGTGTGTGTGTGTGTGTGTGTGTGTGTGTGTGTGTGTGTGCGTGTGTGTGTGTGTGTGTTTACGTGTGTGTGTGTATGTTTACGCGTGTGTGTGTGTTTACGCGTTGTGTGTGTTTACGCGTGTGTGTTTACGTATGTGTGTGTGTGTGCGCGCCTTTTCTCATATTTTCTCCTATTCTATCGTCCCCTTTTAGCTTGAAACATACCATGTGACCACAAACTTAGGATTACATGAAGGCACCAGACGTGTTATAAAATGGAGTCGTTTTCGTCGCATGAAACCCTTAGCAGCTCATAAAAATAAATATCTAGAGATATGGAGATAATATGGAGATAGCCATCACACAGTAATTGCGAACAGTTAGTTCCCCATGAGAAGATGAGATAATTTCACGAACAAAAATCACTCCAAATGTCACCTGCCTTAAAAAAACGCGCTTATTGTGGACACGCATTTCTCCCACATTTAGTATCATCAGCACGACAGTAACTTAGAGTGGCCTCTGTATATACAAACGCACACACATTTATATATATATAAATACAAAGTTGGCCAAAAGTCACTCGACAGTAAATTAAAATTCCATAAATACTTAATAATCAATTTTATTTATTCATTCCAATTATGAATGTTTAATAATTGAATGCTTTGAGTTAAAATCACCGTTTTTTTTGTTTTTTTTTTTTCAAACATTTGTCTATTTATTAGCGAAGTCTCATATAAAATAATTTTTTTTCTTTAATCTTGGAATTAAATGGTCTTGATTTACTGTCATGTAAGTTTTGGCCAACCCTATATATATATATATATATATATATATATATATATATATATATATATATATATATATATATATATATATATATATATATATATATATATATATATATATATATATATATATATATATATATATATATATATATATATATATATATATATATATATATATATATATATATATATATATATATATATATATATATATATATATATATATATATATATATATATATATATATATATATATATATATATATATATATATATATATATATATATATATATATATATATATATATATATATATATATATATATATATAATATATATATATATATATATATATATATATATATATATATATATATATATATATATATATATATATATATATATATATATATATATATATATATATATATATATATATATATATATATATATATATATATATATATATATATATATATATATATATATATATATATATATATATATATATATATATATATATATAATATATATATATATATATATATATATATATATATATATATATATATATATATATATATATATATATATATATATATATATATATATATATATATATATATATATATATATATATATATATATATATATATATATATATATATATATATATATATATATATATATATATATATATATATATATATATATATATATATATATATATATATATATATATATATATATATATATATATATATATTATATATATATATATATATATATATATATATATATATATATATATATATATATATATATATATATATAATATATATATATATATATATATATATATATATATATATATATATATATATATATATATATATATATATATATATATATATATATATATATATATATATATATATATATATATATATATATATATATATATATATATATATATATATATATATATATATATATATATATATATATATATATATATAATATATATATATATATATATATATATATATATATATATATATATATATATATATATATATATATATATATATATATATATATATATATATATATATATATATATATATATATATATATATATATATATATATATATATATATATATATATATATATATATATATATATATATATATATATATATATATATATATATATATATATATATATATATATATATATATATATATATATATATATATATATATATTATATATATATATATATATATATATATATATATATATATATATATATATATTATATATATATATATATATATATATATATATATATATATATATATATATATATATATATATATATATATATATATATATATATATATATATATATATATATATATATATATATATATATATATATATATATATATATATATATATATATATATATATATATATATATATATATATATATATATATATATATATGTATGTATGTGTGCATGAGAGAAAGAGGATAAATTTAGAACTGTATTTATATTTTACGAAATTTCTTACCGATATCGTTCTGGTCCATAACTAAATATGAACAATTCCAATGTCCAACTTTTCTGTAGAACAAATGGCCGTCTTCTTTCTTTTGTATATTGAACAAGGAGAATGCTCCAGAAATATCTCCAAATTCGTTAAACTCAATAAAGCCGGACTGACCATCAAATTTTGTTTGTTTTATCATTTCAAATATTTCTTTGTTCGAAATAAACCTCTTCAGACAGGAACCGTTGCTGCACAGTAATTTATGTAACGCATGCGCAATAACATATACTGCGTCCAATACGAACGGTACTTTCTTCAACATTAGGTAATCGAACAATTCCCCTGATTTTCCACTCGACTGCAAATTACGAAAGCATGCTTCTTGAAAATTGCGGTGACCTATTTGAGGTATCTCATCATGTATCCAATTCGTTTCGTTTTGTTGAGTAATATTGGAACAAATGTGCTTAATAATGAGATATTCTTGAAACCAAGTATCTAACTCTGTGACGTCTTTTAAAGACAGGCTTTCCAAATATGATTGATAATCGGTTGGAGTTTCGGAATAAGGACGCAACCCCAGAGTGCCTTCAATAATACTGACATCAAGATTCAAAATTCTTTTATTTAATGTCCAACTTTCTGATGCGAAATATGTGATGTCCGAAAAATTGAATTCCTGAAATATCTACGTGGAAGAAAAACAAAAAAAAAACAGCATAATCATTATCGGCTTTTATATAAACAAATACTTATCTGTACACTTTAGAGAAAATGGAAATTTCAAGCAAATTTTTTCACCAAAGAGTATTTATGCCACAATTAAAACAAACAGAAATAGTATCGTACTAGGAAGTTGTTTAACCATAAAGAGAAAAATGAATCACATACATTTTAATATGTTCGGGCGTCTAAAGAGTCGAGCTAGCAGAATGGTTAACTTGCTGGGCAAACACTTAGCGGCATTTCGTTCATTGTTTTTCCCAGTTGGCTTTAAACGCCAGATCGATTCCAGCCTTAATTGAATATATTGGCGAAAAATTCCGACTATGATCAACTTGTTTTATACTTCCCTTGATTGTCTTCATAATTTTTTAATTAATAGACTTCTTAATCAACTAATCAGCTGGTCGAATCATATAAACTCATTATCTTCAGGCAAGGCACAATAGAAACAAAACAAATAAGATTCAAAGAATATCGTTAAGAAAATGACAAACGAAAGAAAAATAATTAGTTATTTTAAAAAAGTGATTCGGAGAGAATAAATTATGAGAATAAATCTTTTTAATGTTACCTTTAGCAGACGGTAGACTTCGTGTGGTGACGCAAAGATGATAAAGACCTTGCTCTTTGACACTATAGGATTACTGTTGATATATGCCATAATATCTTCAGCAACCTGCGGCGCGGAACTGTAACTGAATGTTTTTTTCATAGCAATTTTGATATCCACTTTAGCAGCCTCATATTCCAGCAAAGCTAAACCTACAATATATATATATATATAATAATAATAATAATAATAATAATAATAATAATAATAATAATAATAATAATAATAATAATAATATTAGGGATAAAATCCAAAATTACAGGTAAAAACTCAATTAAAATCAATTATTAAAAATTAAAATTAAATTAAGTTTCACACTATAAAATATATATAAATATATAGTATTAGGGAAAATAACCAAGGTTTATGAACTCATCGATGAAAATTCACTGTCACATATAGAAAAAATTTATAATTAAAAGTACAATAAATAAGTATAATATAATATAAAGTAAATATCATAAGACCAATATAATAAAATGACTACACGTGTTTCATAACCAATTTTCAAATAGAAAGAAATTTAAATCGATTAAAACTATCGAAAATCAATTCTATTCAAAAATATACCTAATCTTCAGGTCAAAATACAACAATAATAATAAATGAATGTATATATCAACCAACAATAAATAACAAATGAATGTATATAAAATACTCATTATATAAAGATAGAAAAATATTATTAAAATATCAAAATAATAACCATTCCATAATCAATCCTACATCCATTATAAAATAATCTAATAAGTATATTATATATAAAAAACAACTAAACAAACTTTTTCGTTTAAAATACAATTTGAACGAAGTTTAAGGTTAAAATAATAAAGATATTATTAGTACATATTTAAATGATGCAATATTTAAGCTAGGCTATTTATGATTAAAAACATTTATTTATAAGACGTCTAGTGAAAATATTCCGTATAGTATAGGAAATTAACATTAAAAGACTAGGTATTTATCACATAAAACAGTATTAATCGAAAATATTTCAACCTTAATCAAATCGATTTGTCACTTCCATTATAGCATTGAAATAATAACTATTAAAATCGAACTGCACTCTTCAAAACTTGCACTAAGAATAAGGACAAGGTAAAATTACTACCTGCTTCTATAGCAAGTTGATGGAGGTAGTTTATCTCGTCCACCTCCCACTTTTAGTTCATGCAATTGAAAAACCGGATTATTGATGGGATGACCCAATATATATATATATATATATATATATATATATATATATATATAGAGAGAGAGAGAGAGAGAGAGAGAGAGAGAGAGACAGACAGACAGACAGACAGACAGACAGACAGATAGATAGATAGATAGATAGATAGATAGATAGATAGATAGATAGATAGATATACATACATACAATGTTAATACGTCAATTACTGTGATATTCGTCCTGAGATAATATCTCTTATAGAAACACTTCGTTAAAAATACAATAAATATCGAAGGGAGACGAAAAGTCACAGGAGAAGTGACTGCGAGAACAAGCATTAATGCAATTGGGCCTCTTTAGGCTTTTTCAACGATGTGTACATGCGACCGTTCGAAAATAAGAATAAGTTACTTTCACCATTCTATATCAACCGAAATCTATTTCTTTCCATTTTCATTCAGCTGTTATCGATTTATTGCTAGTTGAACCTTCAGCATGATTTTTGCCGGCGTATCTGTACCAGTTGTAGCCTTCACTGTTCGTGTTGGCCAATTGTGGGATTGACTATGTGATCGGTAATGAGCTAATTAGCTCTCGTTATCTACACCAAGATGGAATTTGAATGCAAAGCATAAAGATTCTGCGAGGCATCTCCTCCAACTTCCTGCACAGGTCCTGATAGTTTATTTATCGACACCGAAAATGATAAACGACAAAGCTGACCTGACCTGACCTGACCTGACCTCAGTAACCAGAACGAACATTTGTATGGCATTATATCCGTCTTCCATTTAGTTGAATAAATGTGCTGACTTGTTTAATGCTTTTACTCGACATAAAGTTTTGTCATCAGTGCTGTGATGACGTCATTGCTTTTTGACATTCCTTGACCGCGCCTTTCGGTTCTATTAGCAACTCTAAGATAGGCGTTTCATTTAGCCTTCTTCTTCTTCTTCTTCTTCTTCAACTACTACTACTACTACTACTACTACTACTACTACTACTACTACTACTACTACTACCGCTACTGCTACTACCACTACTACTAATACTACATACTACTACTACTACTACTACTACTACTACTACTACTAATACTACATACTACTACTACTACTACTACTACTACTACTACTACTACTACTACTACTACAACCACTACTGCTACTACTACTACCCCTTCTTCTTCTCGCCCTCTTCCTTCTCCAACTTTTCTCCCCCTCTTCCTCATTTACAGTTTTAGTTCTCCATTCTTATCATCGCACGCTACACTTCTTCCTGTTGCTCTGCTCTTCCTTGTCGGATGTCTTCCCTTTCACTCCTCTACACCCTTCTCCCCTTCGCCTTCTGCTCTCCTACTTGTACAATTTTCCCCAACTCATCACTCACTCCACAGAATAACACCTCAACAATAAATTACACACATCCACAGCCACCACCATAACCGATAGAATTCATCATCCCTATCAGCACTAATTGTAGAGCTATAGGTGTAAGACTAGAAAACTTGCTTTACAACCACGTGATTTCAGGTTCAGCCTCACTGCAAACTACCTTCAGCAACTGTACAACTCTAGCCCCGGGGATGATCAGTGCCTTGTGAGTGAATTTGATAGACGAAAACTGTGCGGAAGCTCGTCTTCTCACTCGCTCACTCTCTCTCACTTTTTGTCTCCCCCTCTCCGTCTCCCCCTCTCCGTCTCCCTCTCTGTATGTATACGTGTGTGTATGTATGTATGTATGTATGTATGTATGTATATATACGTGTGTATATGTGTATGTATGTATGTCCCCCTTCACCGTTACACAACTGGTGCTAGTTTGTTTACGTCCCATAGCGGCTCAGCAAAAGACGATAAAATAATCTATTTGAAAGCAGAGTCCTCGACTCTGATAGGGTGCACTGCCAATTGATCTAATGTTACTAATTATTTAACTCAACTCAGCTGATCTAATGTTACTAATTATCTAATTTAAAGTCATCCGGAAATTGGGCCCTAGTTTGGGAGTTACAAAGTTTTGAGGAGTGTGAGACTATTGTTCCGAGATCTATTCTGACCCAGACTAGCAGAACTTTTCAGGGTTTGAGCTATGGATTACTCAGCATGTTATAGATGAAACTTCAAGCCCTAACCGTCACTGATTTGTGAAGGCCTTGGGAAAAGTAAACGCTAGGGATGTCAACCACGAGAACAAATCAAGAAATGGAAATTTGAAGGCGCTCCGTTGCTCTCTGCGCTACCCTGCCGGCAGGGTAAGTGGGACCCTCAAGCCCTGTAAGACAATTCAAATAGGAAAAGGCCTCTCTAATGCAAAACACAATTTGCCGTCTTAGCCCGCTGAATCAAACCTGAAAGTCAAAAGAGTGAAATTGGATTGCTTGAACTGATTTTTCAGTTTAAAACACCTAAGCATAGACAGGAAGAAAAGTCCTACAGCGCCAATGATTGGTTTACATAATTACTTAAGGGTGTGCGACTGTTCTTAATGATCTTCGGACACGAGGAAATGGCGATCAATTATTTAATTAGTGAACTACTTACCGAGACGTCCGTAATTGGTGTCACTACCAAGTAAGGATACATATGTCCAGTTCAGATGTAGAAGGACGTCAATCATTGCTTTCACTTGGACCCAGTCGCTAGGTACTAACCTGGAGAAAGGAAACACATGTATTACCTGTTAGAGGACAATTAATTCAAGGGAGATAACCATTTCTTCATAGTATTTCACAGGATCCGAAGTTTGAATTTGAAATTAAAGAATAAAGAAGGAATTTCATGGAAGACATATTATTATCATTATTACTACTGCTGATGCTACTACTACTACTACTACTACTACTACTTGGGGTCCATGTTTTAAATCGCGTTTAGTCATCCACAGCAATCTTTTTTCTCTGTCTGTCTTATCTTCAACATCCCTATAAAATTGTCCCATGCATTCTTTTCTTTACCCACCTATTTTCAGGTTCATACTTATTGGGTGAGTGGCTCAAAATGATGAAAGTTTGGTCTGATCATCTTCAAACATACATAAATATATACATAGATATGCGACTGTGTGTGTTTGCGTGAGTGTATTTGTGTGTGTGTGTGTGTGTGTGTGTGTGTGTGTGTGTGTGTGTGTGTGTGTGTGTGTGTGTGTACAGCGATGGATTCGAGGGTTTCGTTTATTTAGGAGTTGCTTTCTTAATTTCACTGGCGTATAAATACCATAATGGTGATACTTAAAAACAAAAAAAAATTATCTTATCGAAATTACAACTTTCCCGATAAGCTTGTGGTTATATTATTTATATCCTACAACGAACTGCAGTACGTTTTATTCACCTGTCATCATTGAAAGACGTTCAAAACACTTCTCAAATTCTATGCAATATTTTCTATAAGTATTTCATTTTGTTCCCTTTCTTTTTCATATGAATCGACCCTCGTCTGCGTGTGTATAGATCATGGTATACCTATGTGTGTAGACACGCGTGGGTATATACATACATACATGTATAAATACATACATAGACATGCGACCCTGTGCGTACAGTGATGGATTCAAAGGTTTCGTTTATTTATGAGTTGATTTCTTAATTTCACCAGAGTATAAATACCTATAATGGTGAGACTTCAAAAAAATTTTTCAAATTAAAAAAAATCTAACTTACAAATCTCCCGATAAGCAAGCTTCGTCAGACACTTACAAAGCTTAATTCATTTCAATTAAAAAGCATAGATAAGCAACGCATTGTAAGTCACACTATAATTTGCGACAAAATGTATCTATCTGCACGCAGGGTAATCATCACCACTCCGTTGCCTTTTTTTCATTATTCTTTAAAGTCAATGTTATTGTTTAACCCCTGGACATCTCTTATAGAGCAAAGCTATGATCAGAGGTATTCCAGCCTTGACCATCGGAATGATGTGTATGTATATCAAGGACTACAGTTTCAAATGTGTTCTTTTCTGAGATGCTTGGGTGTGAATTGATGGAGATTGAGCTATCATTTCTAGAAAATCGAGTGACAGCGTAAAACTCTTCCCGTTCATTTTTTAGTTTCAAAAGTAAGGAAAGATTTATCATTCAGCGGTGAACTGACTGAATCGACGGAGGGGCGGATAGAATGTCTCGTGGTATTTGCTCTGACAATCATCGAGCCGAGTTCAAATCACACCAAGGGCAACTTTACCTTTCTTCCTTTCAGAATTAATAACAAACATGTGTCATTCAATGGCGAGGATTTGCCGAAATTTCAAGAATTTTGGAATGGATAATTTGTAGTATTTGTTCGGGTTCTTTGTGTTTCGGGTTCAAATTCCGCTTTGGCCTACTTGACTGATAGTGTTAATCGATTGCCCAGTTTGACAACAGATTGGCATCTTGGATACCTTTAGTGGTATCCACTCTGTTGCAAGCATTAAGGCCAGTTCTTCGGTTTGGGGATACTTTTCTCCCTTGGTCCTACTAGTCTCAAAGGCCCCGTGAAGGATCATAGCCGCTGCATGCTGTCCTGGCTAAAAAAAAATTTTAATATCAGATACACAGGCTTATCGCTAAACTGCTAAACACATCTACAGCACTGCAGAACACTACAGTATCAACACACAAAAAGGTCTATCCCTCCATCAGTTCACACACATCAACATTAAATATCTGATGCATATAAAACCTCGTAAATAGTGAGGTGGTACTAGATTAACTAATATATCCTCGGCTATTTTACCTCTGTACGGTTGAGATATTTCTACATAATGGAGACTGTTTTACTGAGATCGGGTTTCCATGTCTGCAATAGACACACAACACAAGCATTTGTGCCGAGAGTTGTTTTTTAAACACTGAAATATTTAAATCGTTTACTTTATTTATATCAGAAAAATAAAATCGACAAAGAAAATCCAATGAATTCTGATATTATTTATATTTTGTCTGGCTTTGAAGACAAAATAGACTGGCGCAGTCTCCTTACTGGTTTCAGTTGTTCCTAGTCACTCAGAAATTATTTTCAACTACAATATTTTATGAGTGTTTCACTTGTTCTGTAGAAAATAATATTTAGTTGGAATGTGAGGCGAGGTGAGGGAATATTGTATGGTACAGAAAGGAATGGTAAGTTAGAAACAAAGGCAGGTTTAATAAGACATATAGTGGCTTAAGTTATGTGTGTTATGGGAAATTATCAGATAAGACGAGAGAGAATTTTTAACGGAGCGAACAAAACACAGAGTCGATGCTGACTCAGGCGTCGTCAGAGAAACGTGGAATCTTGAATGACGAGTTCGACTGCAGATTACCCCGATGTCCACAACTGCTTTCATAGCAGGTCAATGAATATATTTCGACTAGTTAGAAAAAAAATTAAATCTACCCCCAAAATAAAACATTGATGTCCAAAACATGAGAAGGTATATTGGATAATATAGCCCTTGATGCAATATATCTCTGGAAAAGGCTTGAGGTTCATGGCTGGAATGCTTTTTATTGTAGATAAATTTCATTAGTGCTTAGGTCTGTCATGATTCCTAGAACACATAAGGCTCGAGCATCCCTTGGTTTCTATGACGTATAAGTGGCTGAGTCTACAACCATTATCCCCGCAGAATGGAACGCCGATCCAGGCCAAAGTTATCACTGGAACTCATTTATGGCTGAATGAAATGGAACAAAGTGAAAAATGGAGGATTTTGCTCAAAAACACATTGAACCGCCCGGTCAGGTATTCGAAACCACCATTTTATTATCAAGTAAACATATGCATACATATATACATGCAAGAATATACACACACATAGATGGACAGACAGATAGATAGACAAGATAGATAGATAAGACGGTAAGCTGGCAGAAACGTTAGCACGCCGGGCGAAATGCTTAGCGGTATTTCGTCTGCCGTTACGTTCTGAGTTCAAATTCCGTCGATGTTGACTTTGCCTTTCGGGGTCGATAAATTAAGTATCAGTTACGCACTGAGGTCGATGTAATCAACTTAAGCCCTTTGTCTGTCCTTGTTTGTCCCCTCTATGTTTAGCCCCCTTGTGGGCAATAAAGAAATAAGATAGATAGATAGATAGATAGATAGATAGATAGATAGATAAATAGATAGATAGATAGACAGGCAGGCACACACACACACACACACACACACACACACACACACACAATCACACAAAGAGATAGATAAAGGACATTCGAGGGGTACTGAAAAGTTCCTGGCTTTGTGTAAAAAAAAATACAGGTGGATCAGTTAATTATGATTTTATTCAACGTGTTCCCCTCTCAGATTCGAACACTTATTGCAGTGGTCTTTCAATTTTTCTAATCACTGTAAAAGACCTCGGAACGCTGAGCCTCCAAGTAGGCCGTTCGCAATAACCCTTAAAGCCAGGAACTTTTCAGGACCCCCTCGTAAATGTTAAAGAAACAGAAAGCAGAATTGGCAGTAAGTGCTATGTCTCACAACTCACCTGAAGAACGAAGTAAACTCTGTTTTATCACTGAGAACTTGACTCGATGCAGAATAACTAATCTGAGGTAGCAGAACTGTGCTAAAGATGGTTGAAGTTACCAACGATTGGTCAGAGTTTGCTGGTCCAACAACGGCAATAACTGACTGTTCTGACATCTTAAACTGCTGGGCGGTGTCTGCATGGTTGCTGGTGTTCGGCGAAGATTTGTAGGATTTGTCTGGCGTCACTGGATAATATGGGACTCTTCCAGGTCTTGACAGAAAATCAAAGGCGGCTTCAACTCCTCGGATTAACTCCAATAGATGAGATTGAGAAATGTAAAGAAAAGTATATATATATATATATATATATATATATATATATATATATATATATGTATGTATGTGCGTTTCTGTGCGTGAGTTTGGTTTCTCTATAATGTATACATATCATAAGCACACACACACACACACAAGTATGTCTGAATGAATGGACAGATGGATGGATGTATCGGAACGATGTAACTCGAATCAGGTAAACATTTCAATAATAGTGAGCAAATAATGTAGTAGAAAACCCTTTGAGTAGAAAAAGTCGATGTCGTACATATATGTGCGCGCGTACGTACGTGCTCGTGTTTATGTGTGTGTGCGTGTGCGTGCGTGAGTGTGTGTGTGTGTGTGTGTGTGTGTGTGTGTGTGTGTGTGTGTGTGTGTGTGTGTGTGTGTGTGTGTGCGTGCGTGTGCGTGTGTGTGTGTGTGCATGTGTATTTAACGCTGAATGTAATACCGGAAGAAACGCTGTTAAGCATTTTCTGCGCCGTGCTAACGATTCTGCCAGCTCACCGATTATCACTTGATAATCCTTTCAGATTTAAGCACAAGGACAGAAATTTTAGAGGAAGAGATTAGTCGATTGCATCGACTTCAGTATAAGGCTGGTGCATTATTTTATCGATCCTGAAAGAATGAAAGACAAAGTTGACCTCGGCGGGATTCG
>NC_142931.1:126631834-126636834 GCF_046866305.1 Octopus bimaculoides
CGCACACACACATGCACACACACACACACACACACGCATGCATAAATATATGAATACATACATACATTTACATATCTACGTTCATATGTATATGGAATTGTGCTTGGGGGATGTGCGTTTTTGTATATTTTTATGTGTATGTAAGAGATAGAGAGGGATAAAGAAAGTGTGTGTGTGTGTGTGTGTGTGTGTGTGTGTGTGTGTGTGTGTGTGCGTGTGCGTGCGCGTGTGTGTGTGTGTGCGTGTGGAGAATGTGATCGAGAACGATGGTTAAACTTACAAACTCTTACGATAAACGTTGTTAAACAGTTCATAATTCATTAATTGTTACTAAGCATTTCTAAGTGAACACTTGGTCAATTATTCGATAACCACCATATAGAAATAATATCCACATTAACGTAATTAAAATGATAATTCTCTTTTTTTCCTCCTCTCCCTCTCCTCTTCTCTCTCACACGCCCTCTCCTTCCTCCTCACTTTCTTTGCCTGCCTCTACCTGTCTTTTTGTCTCTCCACCTTTCCCAATTTTCTCCGTCTATACATCTTTGACATAGATAAATGTATGTATGATTGTGTGAAAGAAATGCTATATATATGTGTGTGTGTGTGTGTGTGTGTGTGTGTGTGTGTGTGTGTGTGTGTGTGTGTGTGCGTGTGTGTATCTATCTATCTATCTATATATATATATATATATATATATATATATATTGGTTTCAAATTTTAGCACAAAGCCAGCAATTTGGGGGGAAAGGTGTATGCTGATTACATCGATTCTAGTGTTTAACTGGTACTTATTTCATAAAACCTGAAAGGGTGATAGGCAAAATGAACCTCAGCAGAATTTGAACAATCTGTGAGATGACATGGCTGACAAAGGGCTTCATACCAGCTCACTGTCCAGGGATGTTTTTCCGTCTAAGTGCACTGTATTCCAAGCCAACGCGCAGAAAACGTTGACAGGATATGGACCATTTGACTAAAACTAGTGAGAAAAATAGTCAGACAAAACTGGAGCCAGATACAACAGTCAAGCAGTAATATGTAACAGAGGCAATGTACACGTCCGCCTTCTCTGTCCGACCACAGATATAGCTTTCTATTTCTAGATGAGATTAACTCCCGTCCCAGTTACTATCAATCTGGAGATCCGGATCAAGCAAAATACTAAATGTTGCTACAGTGCCACAAAACTGTCCAATGGCATGGACTTTTCTCTCAGGTGTTAATATGCATACCTACAGACTTGTTACGGTTATTTATTTATTTATTTATTTTACTCTTTTCACCATTGGTATATCTTTGAACGGTACCGACAACCTCGAGGTTCATGATGGCTGATACAACCCTCTCGAGTCCTAACTGAAAGAGAATGCCTTTCAACTAATATTTCATGTTACTGCAGCAGTAGCTCACGAATCAGCACATACAGACGTGGGCAAAGGCCTGGAAGGTTCTTTTGAAAATCGAAATTGTTTTGCTTAAGTATAATTCGATTGAAACGTAGATATATACATACCTAATAATTTTCAGATCTATGTTCCAAACATTTTGCCAAGTAAATAATATATTGGGAATTAAACATAATTTGGGGAATTTAATATAAAAATTCTAATTTTCAAACTTTTGGCTACGACTGCCATTTTGTCAGACACTAAGTAGATACCATTGGATATTGAAATATACAACCTCTGAAAATGGCATGACCCCTGGCTTAAAAAAATAGTTATAAGTGATTCTGGCGACCGCTTTCGATTGACCCAAATTCATTAAAAACAACTCCGAGGCCCGGTTTGTTACCACCTTTTTCTAGACTGAATCACGAAATGAGTAGATTTTCTTTTTGTCGTGCAAGTCTGTGTCCTTCCGACCGTACTACCCAAACGTCAAGCGCCAACATCTTCTAGTCAAAACCTTAAATTTTGTATTCAATAATGTCAAAGGTCAAAGATTATTGATAACGTTACCCTATTTCGTGTCATTCATCAGCAATACTATCATTCTGTAACAAACTGAACTGTGGAATCTCCCGTGCTGCTGACAGGTATAGCTGTCTGCTGAGATATTGGGGAACAAGAGTGTTAAGGGCTTTATCGGTTTTCATCGCAGCGGCACGCATCTTCTGCCAAGATATGTCACGTCTGTAAAAATGATAGGATGGTCACGGCTACAAATGCAAATACTTTTATTTTTTTAATCGAAGATATACTCGATCAGTGTGGAGAAGATGGTAACATGCTCTGAAATGTTGGACGCTGGAGTGTCCAGCACTATACGGACACTTACAATATTGGAGAGTCCAGTACAAATTGATGCAAGATAAACCAAGTTTATAAAGTGAAGCGAGGTGGTTAATACTATTGGGGATCGATCTATGAAGACTGAAATACTAGACACTTAATATAATCGATGTAGAAACACTTACTCGAAAACATCATCGATCCTCTCTCTCTCTCTCTCTCTCTCTCTCTCTCTCTCTCTCTCTCTCTCTCTCTCTCTCTCTCTCTCTATCTCTCTCTCTCTGTCTCTCTCTCTCCCTTTCTCTTCTCTCACCTTTCTTTCTCTCTCTCTCTTCCTCCACACGCATACACAGACAAACATGTCCGTTTCTTTGTCTCTGTCTATTTCTGACCCTCTCGCACTTTTGCGTTCAATCTCATATTTTCCTTGTATCTTTCGGACTCACTTTTCCTTCCGTCATTGTTTCCCCTTTCCAACAGCATATATATATATATATGTGTGTGTGTGTGTGTGTGTGTGTGTGTGTGTGTGTATGTATGTATATATCTGTATATATATATATGTACACACACACACACACACACACACACACACACACACACATATATACATATATATATATATATATATATATATATATATATATATATATATATATATATATATATATATATACATGCATATATATAAATATAAGTATGTATGTATATATATACGTGGGCTTGAGAGTGTGTATTATGTATGTATATGCGCATTGTCCAGAAAGCGAAAGAAACAGTGAGACGCATACAGAAACACAAACAGATAGGCAGACAATGTGATTTGGCTGCTGTGAAACCATATAAACCCTACCCAAAACAAGACAGAGATCAATAATTACACGTATATGACCAACTACTTAACATCGTGTTTTCTGTGTATTGATCTGTTAAATAGGTGTAGTAATTGGTTTAAAGTACAGTTGCTAATTGTTAGGAGATATAGAGTTATAGGAAGAACATATTAAATTATATGTATGTACTTACGTATGCATATTTATCTATGCATCTATCTACCTAGCTATCTATCTATCTAATTATTTATTATTTGTGTTATATATATATATATATATATATATATATATATATATATATATATATATATATATATATATATAACACAAATAATAAATGAGTATATGCATATATACGTACAGGTATGTGCATACCTACGTCTACCTGTATATATAGGTGCATATCTGGGTACAGGACATTGCAAACAAAACGTAGACAAGAAAATAATAATAACCAGAGTACAGAAAACACACAAGCCACATAGAAAACATTTTCCGTCATCAGCTACCCCCATTTTAACACCGGCGTTTCGAAGAGTTGGGCAGGACGCATCGTTAAAACGGCTCTTCCCATGGACCGCAAATTAAATTTGTATACACAAATTAAACTTGTGCCATGGAAGAATGTAGTGGCGGCCAAAAAAACAAGACAGGAAAACAAACGAAAAAGAAAACAAGACAGGAAAACAAACGGAAAAGAAAACAAGACAGGAAAACAAACGGAAAAGGCTATGCGGCCAGACGTGAAAAATTATGTGTATATGAACGCTGTGAGGTACGAACTGAGAGTAGGGACGAAGTAAGTTCGCGTGTTTGCTCGGCGATAGCCAAGGAAGAAAAGGATTAGTGACCGGAAGTATGTGACCAGGCAGGGGTAAGGAAGAGAGAGAGAGAGAGAGTGGTAGAGGGAGAAACAAAGGGAGGAAGTAGAAGAATAGGTGAGCAACGAGAGAAAGAGAGGAAGAGAGGAATATAGTAGTAACAGAAGGAAATATATATATATATATATATATATATATATATATATATATATATATATATATATATATACATATATATATATATATATATATATATATATATATATATATATATTGCATCTTGTATTTCATGTCATTGTAGGAAACCTCTCAGGGGCGTGAATCTCGGGTCGCGAGATTAACATCCAGTTTTGATGAAGTATGTACGTGCCTATGTAAGTATATGTATATATTATACACACATAAACACACAGACAAACATAATATGGGTGGCTTATTAGCAATTTAACAACCAAAAATCAGATTTATAGACGCCTCAACACACACACGCACACACACACACACACATATATATATGTATATATATATTTAAATATAAATATACATATATATATATATATATATATATGCATATATATATATATATATATATATATATATATATATATATATATATATATATATATATATATATATATATATATATATATATATATATATCAATAGAGGGGTCACAAAATTGACAGAGGGTAGTGACTAGCACCGCTTTTGCTAAAGATAAGAGTTAAACCAACTCAAAGCCACAAGCGCATTGTCTTAAGCGACTAACAAAGGGAGCTAAGTCCCCAGCGTACATAGCGGGTTCACGATTTCGAATTTTGATGTAGATCATCTTAATCCTCATCAGTGGCTCTTAACGCCTAAGGATCAACTCAGCAGCCTCTGTTAGTCTCATAAGAAAAACCGCTGAAAACGTGTAAAAGTGTAAAAATGATCGATGATGTTCGACGGTGAGCCTTTGTAATGTCCATTGTTTTCGTCTTCTCCATACTAATTTTCAGATCATTTTTTTCTGTATTCTGTTCTAGTTATGACGTGAGCTGTTGTAGGCTTTTATCACTTTTAGTGAGCAGGACTTCATCAGCAAAGCTAAGATCCTTCAGTCT
>NC_142931.1:126641834-126644334 GCF_046866305.1 Octopus bimaculoides
AATTTATTGATTAATCAATTAATTAAGAATAACAGGAACTCAATCAGTGCACATGTTTTTATTGGTGTACTGTCCTGCTAAAAGTACAACTAATATTTAAAGACTTATATCAACCTACATCGCGTTGGTTCTGATTTTTCTTGAAACGGTTTCTACTTTATAGTCTTACATATGTACAAACATGCATACACAAGAACACAAACACCAATACACATACACAAACACAAACACCAATACACATACACACACACATACACCTACATTCCTAAACATCCTCTTAGATTCCTTACTATCTGTTTGTTTACGAGCATGAACGTATGATACAGATGCAAATCACATTGCTGTCTACTTCTGTATTCACGTATACATACACAAATACGTATGTGGTAGGTATACGACTGACGTGTGTGTGTGTGTGTGTGTGTGTGTGTGTGTGTGTGTGTGTGTGTGTGTGTGTGTGTGTGTGTGTGTGCGCGTGCGTATGTGTGTGTTCTCTGACATCACAAACAAAGCTCTACTGACTGATTGTGCTATTAGTTTTTGTTTGAAGAACTCTCCTATGACTGAGTCACGAATGTTTATATCTAATGGCAGTAGAGGTCAGAGAGATGTGCGTAATAATGACTAAAATAATATAACTAGTATATTGTTTTATGTGTAATGTGTAACGTATTCAACATTTAGAAGAACACATAGATGTAGCTATAACTATTCGGCTATTAGATTCATGTTGCATGAACATGGGTCGAGTTCAATACCATTGCGCAGCACCATTGATAATAGATCGCATTGACCGATATATCGAAAGTGGAATTTGGTAGGCGTCAATTCTGTAGAACCTTAAATATGCCAGCACACTAATGGCTTTGTTTCGTTGTTAGCACTCCGTCGCTTACGACGTCGAGGGTTCCAGTTGATCCGATCAACGGAACAGCCTGCTCGTGAAATTAACGTGCAAGTGGCTGAGCACTCCACAGACACGTGTACCCTTAACGTAGTTTTCGAGGATATTCAGCGTGACAAGGCTGGCCCTTTGAATTACAGGCACAACAGAAACAGGAAGTAAGAGTGAGAGAAAGTTGTGGTGGAAGAGTACAGCAGGGTTCGCCACCATCCCCTGCCGGAGCCTCGTGGAGCTTTAGGTGTTTTCGCTCAATAAACACTCACAACGCTCGGTCTGGGAATCGAAACCGCAATCCTATGACCGCGAGTCCGCTGCCCTAACCACTGGGCCATTGTGCCTCCACACTAATGGCTTAAATTAATATAAAAGAAACTAAGGAATACACATACACATATAACACATACGATTTTCGGTAGTGTCATACTTTTATACATGCGCTGTTATACTCTATGAGATAACGAGTTTAAAGTATTCACTTTCAGACGCACACGTTTATATATAAATTGGAAAATGTACGCTTTGAGACTGCACGCTTAAGTACACTCACATGCATAATAATATAACAATAATAATAAAGGGTAAAAATCATTAATGATTTTTACCAAGTGGTCAGTGCGGAATTAAAACCTCATAGGTAAATTTTATGAATATTTTATAATTATATACATAATTATAACAAGGGGTTGGCTTGCGCCTCACCACGCACTGAAAAATAGACGTCAAAAGACACTATTACCACCATAAATTCTCCAAGAAAAACACACTACATAATAGGGTAACAGAAGAAAGAAAATTAATTAAAACTTAGGTTAACCGCGTATATGATCGATCGTGTTTCGGGCTTAAAGTAATAAAAATATTACTTCTTGCCTTCATCAGCGTCGGTATTCCAGGCATAAATATACGAGTGATCACGAATATGTAAGCGAGCAGCGTCTTCGCTTGGCTTATATCCGTCGAGACTCGCAGAGATATGCTGCGAAGTAGAGTTCATATCCTTCTCCTATAGCCACTTTTAGATCAAGTCTGCAGTTAATACAGTTTTGAATAAGGAGTAAATAATTTTTTCAAATATTAAATGATATAATAATAAAGGGTAAAGCCCTTGTTATGATTATGTATATAATTATTATATATATATATATATATAAACACATGTGGGAAATTCTGCCTGTGGGTGTGTTTGTTTGCGGAGTTGTTAGCTAACTCCACCTACATCGTTTTATTGATATTGATGAAACTTGACACGTGAGTAGAACTCATGTCTAGAAACCTCATCGCATACTCAAATTGTTGAAAAAAATCGATAATTACAAATCAGCGGCCATGTTTTGCAATAACTTTTGCATTTCTCAACCGATTCGCTTCGAATTCGCGGTACAGGTGGAAAATGCTACGAGGATGACTATTAAAGAAGAATATTTTACTTAGGCTGTAAGAGGAGGATAAACGAAAACTTTTGCATTTAACATCTGAATTGCTTCAAATTTGATTTGCAGATAGATTAAGTGCTAATGAGTGTATGAGACGAAAAGTGTTTTCCAAAACCATTTCGTCGCCGCTGTTCTCTTTCAACCATTTCGTCGTAACGTATAT
>NC_142931.1:126646834-126661834 GCF_046866305.1 Octopus bimaculoides
CGTGCGTGCGAGTTTGTGTGTTTGCATGTGTATATTTGTGTCCGCATACTTCAATATATGTTCTTATGCTTGTATGCAGTGCATGTATGCCCGTTATTTCTTTACCTCGCAGGAATTCTTAAAACAGCAACGTCTGGTATGGACGAAGCACTATCTTCTGTTTCATACATCTACTAATTTTATATATTCATTTGCACATACGCGCGACAACAGTAGTAGTAGTAGTAGTAGTAGTAGTAGTAGTAGTAGTAGTAGTAGTAGTAGTAGTAGTAGTAGTAGTAGTAGTTACTGCTGCTGCTGTTGTTGTTGAAGTTATCGTTGATAATGATGATGTCTTTGTCGTTGATATTGTAATCGAAATCCATCCTCATTGAGCAATGATAAGAGATATTGGGGTCATGAGTTTTTTTATGTTTATTTATATATTTAATTATCGGTAATAGTGTAGCCTTAGACTACATTATTCAATGTGTCTTAAAGTGGCAGGATGTGGTTAGACAGAGATTTGGCTGCTGTTTCTACCACATGGAGCTGTCATATAATGTTTCTTTCGTTGGCTTCATAGTAGTTGTAAGTAACATATATGTTCTACAGCAATATTTATAGATTATATTTTAATGGATGTAATACGAATGTTCACTTTTATCTGGTAGGGCAAAATGGCCATTACATGGGAGAAGTGTATACTCTAAAAATATATTCCTTACTGCACTGTTTGACACTCATAAGTATTGGCGTTGTTTAGTAACACTAAGTCTACAACGATGTTTTGATTAAAGGATATAGTAATAAGTATATCGTTTCCAAGAAATGCATTGCTAGAATTCGACAAGGGTTATGCGGTTCGTTATTCCAGCCGATGGGACGTGTCTCAAGACTTTTCTAAGATACTATCGTCAACATTTTGATAAACCTTTATGTATTATATGATAGTAGGCTCGTGAGAGCATTGACATGAGTAAACAAACGTTTAGATCAGTTCAAATACGTTTGAGACAATAAGTCTTAGAGTAAGATTTAAAATAATCCCAGGGTTATATCAAGAAAACCTTCCGACTTATTGACATTGTATCTCACACCAACACCTTTCAACTTCTTACAGAGAGAGTGGGGTGAGTGTGTGTGTGTGTGTGTGTGTGTGTGTGTGTGTGTGTGTGTGTGTATGAGCGAGAGAGTGAGAGAGTGAGAGAGAGAGAGTCTTGTTAGTTTAGCTTTTCTACATTCATTATTTTCCACCTTTACTTCTACAGCTGCTCCTCAGAGATAGAGTTCACGTTAATATAACTTTAACCCCAATCCTGTACGTTGTCTTTAACCCTGACATCGTTCTTCTAAGTTGTTAAGTACAAAACCACTGTCCTGCTATGTGTGTTTCTCAAATATTCTCTAGCAACCTCTGGCTTCCTCTAAATCTCCATTATGAATCACAAAATGGCAAGAGGATTACTTATTCCTTTTCAGTCTTGTTATCCATGGTTTATTACTATGGTGTTTAGTTAGGATCCCAGGTCATGTACGAGAAAGCTAACCAGCAACCAAAAGTGGTCAATCCATAGCAATCACGTCCTTTTATCATGCACTCTCTAATATTTCTTTCTTTTTCTCTGTAAGCTGTAAGGTAGGTTGAGGGAGATTTAGTAGATATTTTCATCTGTCGACTAAAGGCGCAGTTGTTCAGGTGCTGTCACTAATCAAGCTATCTCATTTCTCTCAAATTGTTTTATTCTTTAGGCGCACAACTCATAGACCGAATCATCGAACACATGCGGCTCAAACACGTGTTTCATTATCTTACAGTGCTAAGTTCAATTTATCTTGTTGATCTAAAGAAGTATTCGAGGATAATAGTTGCTCTGCACATAAACACATGCTTCTTCATCTGACGGTAAGTAGGAAATGTCTTCAACACACAATATAACTCGTAATGAATTCTTTATTATGGATCTATGTTGTGGACAGGCGTATAACATATATGGAATTATGTCTAGTATCTCAGCTGTAGAAACATATAAAATATATTAGACGAAATACTGAATTTTATGAGATAGCTATATAGCAGTAAGAAACTCTAGGGAAGGCTGAACAACAGAAAGTTTTCAGAAAATAAGCTCCATCCCTTTCCATGCAAATGTTCCAGCTTGTAACCCGTTACACTTAATAAAAAGTGGGTCACATCGAGGCCATGATTTCTGGATAATCCGCTGCTGTTACATTCTGTGCTGCTATCTACATTGCAACCCTCCTGGGTGGTGATTAAGGTGACTCCTATCCAAGGTTTTTTAAGTATTGCAACTGGTTCATTGGAAGACAGAAGCTGACTTTAGGTAAATTATGTCTTTTGAAATTCACTTTCATTCCTCCTTGACCAAACCCTGTTTGAAACTGTTCTCAGCAAAACAGACCAACACAATAAGTCCCCGTCCCCACAACCGCTAAAAAGAAAATAAGTACTGAGGTCGATTGTTTTATTAAAACCTTTCAAGGCGCTGCTCCAGCATGGCCGCAGTTCACTGACTGAAACAAGTAAAAGATAATTGTTTACCATATTTGTATAATCATTAATAAGATAACATGTCTTCCAAGAAGCTAAAGTATTAGCATGGACTCTCTGAAGCTTATTTTAGACGGCTTTTATTTTCAAAAATCTGGGACACACCGTCCGGTATCTACTTGGCTGAAGGTACGAAGAAACCATGAAATTAAAATATTGTTTACTCACACGGCTACGTAAAGAATTTCGAGGAGGTATATCAGTCCAAGGGAAATAACGTCTTTGTTTAGGAGAGAGAATTTCTACTCAAGGGACACAACTTTGCCATTTTCTTATCGAAATAGAATGCGATGACAATTTATGTTAGTCTGCAGCAGCAATTACTGACAGTTTCAAAATTAATAAAGAACTTCAAAAACTTCTTCTACTACTACTACTACTACTACTACTACTACTACTACTACTACTACTACTACTGCTGCTGCTGCTGCTGCTGCTACTACTACTACTACTGCTACTACTACTACTACTACTACTACTACTACTACTACTAATAATAATAATAATAATAATAATAATAATAATAATTATAATAATAATAATAATGATAATAATAATAATAAACGCCCTGATGCAGTACCAGGCAGTTGCTCTGATGGGTTCTGATCTTAACTGATTGGAAGTGTTATCATGTACATTGTTTTGTCTCGGTATAAAAGACCGTAACCAGTTGAGCATATTCCTTACTGGTTGACGATATGTCCGGTCAAGAGCAGAAGTAGTGGGGGAGCATCATAGCCATGTGTTGAGAGGAATTCTTTGTGGTTTGAATAATTCCCCTTTGGAAACATGTGTGTTTTGCTCAACATCCTTAAACAAACCTTATTCAGGGACCTTTTGAGCAGATGGGTTACTCGACCTGAAGAAAATTCTAACTGGGCCCCACCTGCAAGGTTATGCGCTGTTTATCTTGACATGAGATCATCATGTCACGCACATATGGTTGTGATGCATGTGCCTGGTGTACCCTTATCAGACGGGTAGTCATGATGGGTATAATGGGCTTCGTATATTTCACCCCAGTGTCACTTTGATGGCATGCACTGCTCTCTCACTCAATGATAATGATAATAATAATAATAATAATAATAATAATAATAATAATAATAATAATAATAATAATAATAATAATAATAATAATAATGAACAATGACAATGAATCTCTAAATGCTGGAGATGTAAGAATTTCATGTGGCATTTTCCAGGGTGACTCACTATCACCACTCCTCTTCTGTCTAGCCTTAATACCGCTCTCAAAATTGCTCAATGATGCACAGTATGGTTATAAAATATTTGATAAAAATATAAATCATCTCATTTACATGGATGATTTAAAGCTCTTTGCAAAAAATGACCAACAACTCAAAGGCCTACTAGCGATTGTTAAACAATTCAATGATGACATCAGGATGCAATTTGGCCTTGATAAATGTGCAAAAGCTACCTTTATCAAAGGAAAAAATGACAAATACATCTAATGTGAACCTTGACCAGCAAAATGTCATAAAAGAGTTAGAACCAGCGGAGAGCTACAAATACCTAGGGGTAATTGAAGGGGACAATATCAAGCACTCAGTAATGAAGGAAAGGATCAGAAAAGAATGTTATCGCAGGGTGAGAGCAATACTGAAGACAGAGCTGAACGCGAGAAACAGGATCGAAGCGATCAATGCTCTAGCCATACCAGTCGTGACTTACAGTTTCAACATCGTTAACTGGTCAATTACTGAAATATGTAATGTTGACAGAAAAATACGAAAACTGTTGACAATGCATAGAATGCACCACCCTAAGGCAGATATAGAACGTCTTTATCTGCCAAGAAAAGAGGGAGGCCGAGGACTTCTACAGCTGGCATTATCAATGAAGGTAGCCACAATTGGCCTAGACACCTATCTGAAAAAGTATGAGGACTGGATGCTAAAACTTGTCTTAAAATATGAAAGCAAGAAAGCATCTTACTCAGTAACAAAACAGGCAAAGGAATATCTAAGTGAATTCCAATTGCAACAAGTTCAAGAATTAGACGAACTAGAAACACCTGCAGAAAAAGCTAAGCGCTTGAAAACCCGTGCTAAAATTGCTGCCTTAGCTATTATGACTGAAAAATGGCATGGAAAACCTCTCAATGGCAAATACCCAAAGAGAGCGAATAATGCAGATATTGACAAAGCCCTTACCCACCAATGGTTAATGGCCTCTGGATTGAAATCAGAAACAGAGGGGTTTATCATAGCAGCCCAAGATCAATGCCTACCTACAAAGAACTACCAGGCCAACATATTAAAGAACGGCAGCTCCCCATTATGTCGTGTATGCCAACAACAAAATGAGACCATCGATCATGTTGTCTCCATGTGCAGTCTGCTTGCGCCTACAGAGTATCTCAACAGGCATGATAGACCTGCACAATATATTCACTGGGTAATATGCAAAAACCTGGACTTACCCCATGATAAAAACTGGTGGGAACACAAACCACCCCCAGTACTTGAAAATGATCACATTGCACTCCTCTGGAACTTCACCATTCAAACTGACAGAAAGATAGACGCAAATAGGCCAGAAATCATACTGAAAGACTACAGACAAAAATCATGCCTCCTCATTGATATGACTGTCCCAATCGATATAAACGTATCTGTCAAGACCTACCAAAAACTGAGCAAATATAAAGATCTTGAAATAGAAATTAGCAAAATGTGGAATCTGAAGACGAAAACAATACCTATTGTCATAGGTGCCCTGGGAATGACAGCGAAACGGGCTGATTACTACCTAGCTCAGATACCAGGAAACTCCAAAATGGCTGAAGTTCAAAAGATAGTGCTCATGGGAACTGCCCATATCCTACGTAAAATACTGTCTATGTGATCTCAAATGTTAAAGCAAACACATAATTTTCTTATGGTTTCTTAAACATTCACTTGAACAAAACTGTACAAATCCAAATATATGGTACCCTAGGCATAACACCTACATGAACTTCTAACTTGTTGTCTCTTGAGGTCTCTGGGTGAGACTTGGATCCAACTTGTACAAATGCAAAACAAAAGTCAAACATAAAATAATAATAATAATAATAATAATAATAATAATTGATCGGAAGTGTTATATAACGTAAAGACGGACGAAACGCCGCTAAGCATTTTGTCCTGCATGCTGAGAATTCTGACACCTCACCGCCTTAGGGGCTACAAATATCAGTAACTAATACACATACACCAACGATTTTCCGGAACTTCAGGGTTTTCAATTTCTCAAGAGTGAACTTATTAATTCCACAAAAACACCTCGGAGCACCTAAATATATTCCTCTCCCGTCTCTAAAGTGCCATGCACTGACAGGAGTTTAAAGCCTAAATTAAATAAATGTTAACTGATTAAATGAAATACAAGTATGTACATGTTACGCTATTATTAATGTAGACTTTGTCAATGAAACAGGATTGTTAATTAAACACAGCTGTATTAAATGCAGATTTACAGTGTATTAAATCAGTTAATGAAATGGCAAAAGGAGGGTACTGCAGAGCTAATCTCAAACGTCTGGCGGATGATCGTTCCAAGGACCGTTGTCTGTTTCATAGAAACCCATTAACTTTTGGATTTAGTAAATTCTAACATTCTACCACGTAGTGATCCTTTTGTTATCCCTCCTAAAATTTGGATTGCGTGTGTCTATGATATTTAATGTAAATTACTGACGAGACAGCAGAATTAACTTTTCATAATAAAACTTATTATGGATTACTACGTTCGTAAATTAATTAAATAAACAGTCTCAGTCGTCTGTCACGTTTACTACATGACCTCACTGAGAAGAGTAACAAAGGGATGATGATGAAAATTTATTAATTTTCATCAGCAATTGAATACTCTATATTTTATAGCAACTGTGGAATTGCATCTATCACAACTGTTGTTAAGCTTCATATATGCGTATCTAGTAAACTGACGTGAATATTAGGTACATTTTCAATTGTTCTGTATGTAAAGGACTAACGTGCCTATAGTGTTCGTATTTCCCACTAAAGGCTACGATGGGAAGAACCATGGTTCAGAATTAGCTTCTCAGCTACATACTTCCCCTTCAGTGGCTGGTGGAAAGATCCCGGAGGGCTTTGAAGAAGAGTGGGGGTGATAATGAGGTGACCAAAAGGGGGCTGATGTATGCAAAAAAGTCAGCAAGTAAAGGGTTAATTAGGTTAAGTTTTATTTGTAAAATACAGTTGTTTTGAATTTGTTGTAGAAAGTAGTCTATGTTTGTGGTGATGAGTGGTGGGGGTGCTAGAAATGTGGCCCTGGTGTCAAGGAGGCAGAAGCTTGAAAACGTTTGGGCACCACTGGCCTAATCTATGATTTGGAAGGACCATGGTTCAGAATTAGCTTCTCAGTTACATACTTTCCTGTTTGATTTGAGTGGTGACACCTTGGGAAAGTGTCTTTTGTTATATCTTCGACTCGATCAAAATCTAGCGAATAAAATTTTAGTAGAAACAAGCTACGAGGACCTTAGGTGAAACGTCTACACGGACCTACGAGAAACGTCTACACGGAACTTGGGTGGCTTTAGTGTTCACTCACAACACAACGGTAGGTCCAGAGTCATAGTAGAAAAGACTTGCTCAAGGTGCTGTGCAGTGGGACTGAACCCGAAATCACGTGGTTGCATAATGAACATCTTAACCACAGAGACATACCTGCGCCTACATTGGTACAATCTTTAGTGGGAAATACAAACACTATAGGCAGTCATTACTGCGTTCATAGAATAACTTGGTAATTATTATTTGATTGCTGATGAAGGTTAATAAATTAGTAACAGTGTTAGTTTATCGAGTGAAGGCACGTGGCCTGGCAGTTAGGTTGTTGCACTCACGATCGCTAGATCGTTGATTCGATTCCCCGACCGGGCGGCTCCTTGTGTTCTTGAACAAAACACTTGCTCCCCCTTTCTGTCAGTGGGGAATTGTTGGCCTGCTCGCCTAGCCAGCGGGGAGGCGTCATGCGAAGGTTAAAACGATGCAAAGCGCATTGTGACTAGCAATGTGTAACAACATCTGATAGTCTGAATAGTGAAGTTGTTAGTTTATTTAATGAATATGATGGACATGTACAGCTGTCTCATGTATCTAGTAGAACTTAATTAAATTTATTTAATCAATTTGCGAGCGCAGTGGTAGTTAAAATCCTAGCGCATACACCATACTAACTATTAGCATGATATTTCAGAAATTCTTTGAATCTACTCCATATCAGTGTGTTGTTACCTGCTGAATGATAATTGGTCAGACAAGATTGTAGTTGTTCGTTTTTCTCAAATTGTGAGATATATTTCTAAAAGCAAATGATGGATGGTTTGCATTACTGCGTTTATGTAAAAAATCGAGGCGTTTGGTTAAATGTAAGCCTGGAAGTTTTTGTTGTTATTATAGAATGTTAACGTTTCAGAAATTGACTGTTTTGAGATACCCCTTATTGCTATTTGTTAAAGTTCATGTCGTTTAACAGTTGGATGTAAGCTATAGCTTCAGAGATAGTGGTAACTAACCACAAAATGAGATCGCAAAGAGGAAAATAACTGCAGCTCAACTGTCTACTCGGTTGAGAGAACAACAGCAACAACAATAAAAGCAACTTCAACTACAACATGAACAACAACAGTATATTGCTTAACACAGTTGTCAGAACTTTCAGAGAATAATTTTTTGTGCATAAAAGCAAAGTAAATGCATTGTTCATAGTTAAAAATACAGTTAAGTTATAACAATTTATTTCAATATCCGATATTTTCTGCAAAATCGAGTTATAAGAGTTATTCAGAGAGAAAATAAATCATGTTTCCAAGAGGTTAATGAAGATGGTGTCGTGTTATCAGGTTCCAAATTTTAATTAGCAGAATTAATTTCTGACTTCTCTTCGGTAAAATATCGTTTCGATTTCAAGCCAATTACAGCTGCCACAAATTTTAATAAAAAGGCCAAGCTGCTTAGTCCACATTGTAATAGAAAAAAACGATAACGAAATGTGTCCATATCATATTCCTTACAAGCACCCTTCTGTTCGCAGGCAAGTTTAGACCATGTTTTACACGAGGAGTCAACAACATAGCCAAATGCTGGTGGTGCCGGAAGCCAACCTAGAAATAGAAGGAAATAATTTTGTGATAGATATTTAAACTTGATTCAACCACCGTCCCTTTTTCGAGGTCGCTCTAAACCAGTGATTCCCACAGTGGATGGTACTTCCCCCTCAGTGGCTGGTGGAAAGATCCCGGAGGGCTTTGAAGAAGAGTGGGGGTGATAATGAGGTGACCAAAAGGGGGCTGATGTATGCAAAAAAGTCAGCAAGTAAAGGGTTAATTAGGTTAAGTTTTATTCGTAAAATACAGTTGTTTTGAATTTGTTGTAGAAAGTAGTCTATGTTTGTGGTGATGAGTGGTGGGGGTGCTAGAAATGTGGCCCTGGTGTCAAGGAGGCAGAAGCTTGAAAACGTTTGAGCACCACTGGCCTAATCTATGATTTGGAAGGACCATGGTTCAGAATTAGCTTCTCAGTTACATACTTTCCTGTTTGATTTGAGTGGTGACACCTTGGGAAAGTGTCTTTTGTTATATCTTCGACTCGATCAAAATCTAGCGAATAAAATTTTAGTAGAAACAAGCTACGAGGACCTTAGGTGAAACGTCTACACGGACCTACGAGAAACGTCTACACGGAACTTGGGTGGCTTTAGTGTTCACTCACAACACAACGGTAGGTCCAGAGTCATAGTAGAAAAGACTTGCTCAAGGTGCTGTGCAGTGGGACTGAACCCGAAATCACGTGGTTGCATAATGAGCATCTTAACCACAGAGACACACTTGCGCCTACATTGGTACAATCTTTATTATTACACACTGAAAGTTTATTGAATCAACTGCCTTCACATTGCAAAGGTTGCGGAAAGATAGTAGGAATAGTTTTGATGATGTAATGAAAGAGATTAGAGTAAGAACTAAAACATACCGATGATCGAAGATATAAAAGAAAAGAACGAAATAGCCATGGTTTTGTCTGATTCCTTGACGCTCCTGTAAATAAATTTATATATGGTAACGTTACACTGCATTTTCGAAATATGACTGACACGTAAAAATCTTTCTCTGAACACGCGCGCGCAAACATACGTACATACATACATACATACTTACACACATATGGACCATTGGTAAGGAGTTTGAAAATCCAGCACCCAAGATACACTTTCAGCTTCATACCTGTCATTAGTGACACAACAGGATACATACCGACCCATATGGCTGAACCTGGGATCTTGGGGGGAGAGATTGCAAATCCTTAATTCAGATGCTACGAATGATCATAATATCTAGAACTACAAAAATTTGCAAGTCCTTAAGATTTAAAGGATGATAGTTAAACGAGCTACTTTCCTTCTCAGTCTTGCTACCAAAGTAGGTGGCCGGCCAAAATTTGCTCTAAAATTAAAAACAGAAAAAACATACATACATATAGGCGTATGAGTGGCTGTGTGGTAAGTAGCTTGCTTACCAACCACATGGTCCCGGGTTCAGTCCCACTGCGTGGCATCTTGGGCAAGTGTCTTCGACTATAGCCTCGGGCCGACCAAAACCTTGTGAGTGGATTTGGTAGACAGAAACTGAAAGAAGCCTGTCGTATATATGTATATATATATATATGTATGTGTGTATGTGTTTGTATGTTTGTATTTGTCCCCCCAACATCGCTTGACAGCCGATGCTGGTGTGTTTATTTCCCCGTAACTTAGCGGTTCGACAAAATAGACCGATAGAATAAGTACTAGGCTTCCAAAGAATAAGTCCTGGGGTCGATTTGCTCGACTAAAGGCGGTGCTCCAGCATGGCCACAGTCAAAATACTGAAACAAGTAAAACAGTAAAACAGTAACAGTATACATACATACATACATACATACATACATAGGGGAGACAAGGAAAGGTATTTGCCGTCATAGAGGTCACAGAGGTCAGCTGTCTTGATGTGAATATCTTTTTGATTTTCAAAGAGAAAAAATACAACTACGGACAACTGTTTCAAAACCTCCAGTTTCTATATCCAGATTACAAATTTACTTTTATACCAATAACAGTTGGTGCACTTGGTTTTGTGGGTAAATGCCTAACTGACAGTCTGGATAATCTTGGATTTTCAGAAAAAGAAGTCAGCTAATTCTCACATAACAAATATAATCTGTACGGGAAACAGTAAAAATATGCAAGACTTTTCTCAAGTTTCAAATGTCACATTGTTATTCGTTATCTACGTTCCAATGATGAAACTTTGTATTTTGTTAGAAATTAGCTCATTCCTCAAAGAAACAATTTAAATAATTATAATAAGAGGAGAAATAACATACATACATAATACATACATACTTACATACATACATACATACATACATACATACGTACATACATACATACATACATACATAATTGAAAATTACCCAAATACCACAAGTGGAATTTGTGGCAAGAAGAATACAAACAAAAACATTCGGTGGAGTCAGACAGAGCGTAGAAACGTAACGTGAAAAAACAACAAACAAAGAAGTGCACAATGGGAGTTCTGTGTTCAGGTAACAAAAATGTTTGTTTAATTATTGCTACAGGAATATTGTATGTCATTATTATATCTAAACTATAGAAGTGATTTAATACCATTAATATTAGAGTAAAGAATTAAGGCAGCGAGCAAGTAGAATCGTTAGCACGTAGGGTAAAGTGCTTAGCAGCATTTCGTTCGTGTTTGCGCTGTGAGTTCAAGTTCCGCCCGGATCGACTTTGCCTTCCATCTCTTTCGGGGTCGATATAATACGTAGTAGATCAACACTGGGATCGATGTAATCGACTTACCCTGCTCCCATTGTAGCAGAGAATTTTTAGGTGAATATAGCCAAATCAGATTTTGTTTTATTTACCACAGACCAACCATGATCGAAAGAAACCTATGATCAAAGACACTCCAGTCATGCCCATCCTACCTTTTATTTAGACTATATGCCCCTTTCCTATTTCAAATGTGTGAATTGATAGAATTTTTGGTTGCATTTCTAAATGAAGGAGCGAACAGGCATAGGTTTCTTTATGCTCCATATCAGTTATTTCTTTTTAGTCGTGAACTGTCAGAATATGATGAAACTTCCATTACATAGATGATTGTAACAAAGTAAGTGACTATGATACTGAATACCTTGGTTTTAACATTAAAAAACACGAGAGTGCCTCTATGCCAGGGGTCAGGGAACATTTTTAATCAATTACCCCAAAATATATTTATTTACGCCGGCTTTACCCCCTTGATTTGAAAGGGAAGAAAATCATAAATTCTTTGAATTCAAACGGTTTATTGAATCTATTTTATTGAATCTATTTATATGAATCTATTTACACATCCATTTCATTGAACAGATGCAGTGTTGCCAGAAGAAAAATTTCTGTCGTAACAAGGAATACGTTTTTTATATAATTTTGCTTATGTCTAATGAGACCTTATTACTCCCAAGAATTTCATTTTTACCCCCACTGGAGGTAATTTACTCCGGTCCGCCGAGTCTCGTTCTACACTGTTACCCAACAAACTAGAAAATGTTAAAAGACGGGATACATACGACAGGAACGTCTGTGAAAATCGCTCTGCTTTATCCACAACAAAGAAGTATTGTTTATAATTTATTATTTGAATTTATCGTAATATAATATTACCGTACAACAACAATGGTATTTGAGGCTAAACTTATAGTTGAAGAAATTGCGACTATTGACAGGATCACTGGAACCAGGAAGTCTTTTTCACATTTAACTGGGCACAAACCACTTTTAGCTGTCCTGTTACCCCCAACACATGCGCAGTCGGAAAATGTCTGCAATAAGAAATAATACATACATATATATATATATATATCTAAGCTTTTGAAGTATAGAGATAGAGGCGGTCAGAGAAGACAGTGAAATAAATAGAATAACCAAAGAATATATGGAAATGCGGATGTTTCTATCAATGTGAATGTGGTTCTGTGGTTAAGTAGCTTGCTTTGCAACCACATGATTTTGATTTCAATCCCACTGCACTGCACCTTCTACCATAGAATCAGGCCAACCCATACTTTGTGAGTGAATTTGATTGACGGAAACTCTAGAAGCCGCTCGTACATATAGTGTGTGTGTGTGCGTGTGTGCGTATAAGTAAAGTTAATCGTCACATCAAAAAGGCAGTTTAACCCCAGGTAGATCTTCCACCAGCTGATTGTCGGTGCGGTGCGGCGCTGCTCCCTATATATTACTAGCAGGGAGAGCGAACCCCTACCATCCTCCAGCAGACTTCAGGGTTGCGAGATTGACTCAGTTTCGAGCTAGTTGGCTCATCCTCAGTCGCGCGCACCTGGTCGCCCGAGCGATAGCCAGGGTCCACATTCGAGTTACCTCTATTTCCAGATCTTTCTATTTTGAACGTTTCTCCATTTCTTTTAGAGAAACATCGTCATCTGTTGGTATTGATAGATCGATATTATCATTATTATTATTATCGCAATTCTTAAGGCCGTGACCTTATAAAACTGCTAGCACGCCGGGAAAATTTCTTAAAGGCATTTCGTCCGTTCTAAGCTCAAATTCCGCCGAGGAAGATTTTGCCTTTCACCGTTTCAGAGTCGATAAAATAAATATTAGTTGAGCACAGATGTCGACAAGATTGACTGATTCCTCCCCATAATTTGCGGGCCTTATGCCAAAACTTGTATCAAATACTGAAATCTTTGTTTCAAGACCTACTTACCAGTGTCTTGATGTTCTTCACGCGACAACCAGCATAGCAAGGAGATCTAAACATTTGACCATCTTCGCCACATACAGGTTCGTATTGATCTTCTGAACACTCGCAGTCCAAACAATAAGCATTCGGATCGATCGATGTATTATCAAAGCCGTTTGTTAGGTTTAACGATGTCGACCTGTTCACAGAGAAAGCAAACACATTATATAGAGAATACATACATGCATACATACATAACATGTGTATACCCGATGATGGCCAAAACTTCGACGTCACTGTCTATACTATTCCTTAATGAGAATAATAAAGTAATACTCTGCGAAAGTATGGAATCACCCTACATAATGTAAAATTGTTTTATTATACTTCAACATATAAATAAACATCAATATATATTTGGGGAGTGGGGGTGTATGTATGTATGTATGTATGTATGTATGTGTGTATGTATGTATGTATGTATATTCCCGGAATTCAACTTCAGCTGAAAAGTTGTGTATTTTAATAACTAACCATTGATTAGATTGAAAATATTATTACTTCCTTTGCATAAAATATTAACCAAGCACAACAGAACATGCGCGCTTCTTGGACTTCGTAATAGACTTCTTCCGTAGAAATGTTTCAGTCTTGAATTCTGTAATTACATGCTCAGCCCGGTTTTGCTTTGAAAAATGTTGGCATTTGGGATCCAGTTGATCTGGTCAATGGAACAGCCTGCTCGTGAAATTAATGTGCAAGTGACACAGCACTCCATAAACACGTGTACTCCTTAATGTAGTTTTTAGGGAGATTCAGCGTGACACAGAGTGTGACAATTCTGGCCCTTTGAAATACAGATACTACTCACTTTTGCCAGCTGAGTTGAAATATAATGTCCTGAGTGAAATATAATGTCCTGCTCAAGGACACAGCGTACTGTCAGGTATTGAACTCACGACCTCACGATCGTGAGCAAAATAACCTAGCTAATAAGCCATGTACCTTCACTTTTCAAACATGAACTTGCTGGAAATCAAACTGAACATCAATCGTATCGAGCAGGCCAAGATATCCCTAAATCCCAGTCGAAGAGAGTTCGTTAATGAATATAAGCACGGCCTAATCTAAGACTATTGAAAAAAGAATCAACGATCAAACGAATCCTATTGGGATAACCGCAGAATTAAAACAAAATCCCACCAACATGTAGAATTCTGGCATCCACAGGAAAGCTCCAAGAGAATGATGAACATTAATATTAAGATAACGTAAGGCGTCGAACTGGCAGAATCGTTAGCACGCCGGGCAATATGCTTAGGAGCATTTCGTCCCTCTTAAAGTTCAAATTCCACCGAGGTCGACTTTACATTTCATCCTTTTGGGTTCAATAAAATAAGTACCTATTGAGCGCTGGGGCCGATGTAATCAACTAATTGTTGGCCGTCTACCAAAAATTTCAAACCAAATACTTAACAGCATTTCTTCCGATTCTTTGCGTTGTGAGTTCAAATTCTGCTGAGATCGACTTTACCTTCCATCCTTTTAGTGTCGATAAAATAAGTGCTGATTGAGCACTGGGATCGATGTAATCGACGTACCCCCCCCCCCAAAAAAAAAACTGCTGGCCGTCTGCCAAAAATTTGAAACCAAATAC
>NC_142931.1:126666834-126699334 GCF_046866305.1 Octopus bimaculoides
TAGGAAAGCCCTATATATATAGTTGAAATTTACAGAGAAAACAAAAGACGAAGACAGGTGTATAAACAACAAGGAGGTGTATTGGTTTGACGCTCGGGAAAGTGAAAAAGTCTTTTACGTTTCGATCCTACGCTCTTCGACAGAAAGGAACACGAGGAAATAATCAAAGACAGAATAAAAGAAAAAAATGTGGATTAGCGGTCAATCATTGCGACTGGTAAGAGAAGACGAAAAGGAAAAGAAAGAGAGAGAGGGGGAAGTTACAACGTACGGAGTAAGGAAAAACAGCGAGAAAAAACAGAAAGTTCAGGTAGTAGTAAATCCAAAATGTAGGAGGTTAAAGCAGGATAAAACTGGTGCGATCACGCACACACACACACACACACACACACACACACACACAGATATATATATATATATATATATATATATATATATATATATATATATATATATATATATATATAAAATTTAAAATTAGCACGAAGCATAAGGATGCAAAAAAACAATAACTTGTTGTTGTTTATATGCTCCCTGGTGGGATTGATGCATTCCTCCACATTCCTTTTTATTGAACTTTCATTCACGGAATTAAAAAAACGTCTTGCCAACCATCTTTCTACATTTAAATACATTCATAAACATAATTCTACAAGTCTTAGTAAACTAAATTGGCATCTCAAACACTGTAGTAAACAATTTTGTTTGGATTGAAAAATTTTATCATGATCATTTCCCTATGATAAAGGGAAATCCTTCTGCCCTTTTTGTACGGACGAAAAACTATTTATCCTTTTTTCCAAGCACACACTGGTCCACACCTATAAAGAACGTGTTTATAGGTGTCTACATTGGAAGAAAAACACTCTTTCAGCTATTTCAAATAATATCTACCCACTTACCTAATATCTGCAATTTAATCTTTATTCTTTCATTCCATACCTCCTATTCTTTCCTTCAGCTTTTCTATTTATCTGTCATTCACTTTCTATTTGTTTATACCTCCATTTCTCCTTTAATCTTCTTTCTCTTCTTCTCTCACTAGTAATTTTAAAATACCGTTAAGAAATTTAACGTCATATATGTGTGCGTGTGTATGTGTGTGTGTGTGTGTGTGTGTGTGTTTATGTGTGTGTGTGTGTGTATGTGTGTGTGTGTGTATCATATATTGTAGTTTCTTACATCTGTTAAAATGACATTGATGAACACTTGTTTATATCCTCCCTGATGAGATTGATGTATTTTTCCACATTATTCTTCCTCTCGGATTTATCTTAATGCATCTATCGAAACATATGTCGATGATATGGTGATATAAATAACATCTTGAGCATTTGTCTCCATTTACAATTATTCTTATATATATATATATATACACACACAGACACATACATGCATACATACATCATTTGATGTTTCAGCCCAAAGGCAGTGACCTTGCTAGTACATTGCCGCAAGCGCACGCACGCATACACACATACATACACACATATACATACAAAATACGGAGTCAGAAGATGTGTGAGGTGAATATGAATTTATTTTTTCCATGTGACTTCCGTATGGTTACAGCCGTTTCGTAACCTACACCATGTAGTATTATTTATTACAATATGCAAAATGATACGTACACGTTCACACCATTATGCATTTTTTTCTTTTATTTGTTTGTTCAGCATTATAGAATACAATTAAATATTCAAAATTTGATGCAGATAAGGAGAGCAAACCCATGAGATCACTGGAAATATCATTGGCCCATCCACGATTCGAAACATTTGGTTCTCTGAATCCAGCTACTCTTTCTACTCTTCTTCGCATTCTTAGTTGCTTCGCTTCTACTCCCACATGTATGTCATCAACCATGCCCTTCATTTTTACAATTCTTTCTCTTTTCTTTCTGGGCCTTCCCAACTCCTGTTCATCTTCGAAATCTAGTCTCTTTATAATCTTATCTCTCAAAAGGAAGGCCTCCTCGCTTCCAAACATTTCTTAGACCTATCTTCTGGATGAACGCCTATCTTCTGGATGAACTTGTTCTCAAAATAAATTGCTTGTCGATCGCAGGAGAATTCCACTAACAGGCTTCTTGAGTGGCTATCGGAACAAAAATGGCACTTCATATACGCAAATATGGTCATCAACCATATTGAGGCCCGAATATTCTCACAGTTCACCGGTTCCGCTCCTGAGCTGTACAGCTGATATTTTGACGAGCTGATACTTTGCCGAATACACGACCAGGATGTTCACTGCACTTTATTCTCTTAATTACCGTATGTCTAACTGTGTAACGTGGTCTTCACTAACGAGGAAGAATCGTATATCTGAAATAATACAATATTTGTTTCGTACCTACACCTTAATCGACAATCTACGTCATATAATCTTGTTACAAACAATTCTGAAAACATACAACCACACTTAACCATAAATTCTTCTAACTACGTTTTACACATTTTTAATATGACACCATGCAGAGTCAAAATTTGGACACAAGATATTTATGTTTGCAGAAAGACAGAAGCTACATACAATAAGCTTACAAATGCATTACCTTTGACGGATAATTTTCTCGTTTGCTTCTTTATTATTTCCTTTTTCTTGTCTGGGAAAATGCACAGGATGAAAGAAAACAATACGGAGACCACACCAAATACAACAAAACCGAGCCACCATGCTCCGATCCATTCTGGATTTAAAGGGGTTATGTTTGTAGCTAAAACATAGAAACATATATATAACAATACACACCAAATAAACTATCGTCCGTTATATATTTTACTTGTTTCCGTCATTGTACTATAGTCATGTTGGGGCATCCTCTTGGAGGGTGTTGTGGAACAAATCGACTAAGCATAATATATTTATATATTTATGTACAATCATATTCAACATGTTCGTGAACATTCGGACTTGGAAACACAATACGCTGCACAAGTTGTCTCGAGAGAAAAAAATTCCCCTTATAGGCGTTATTTGTGTAAACACACTATTAGGCCATGAACCACGTTACCAAACAATAGGACATATGCGTTTCTGTGTCACCATGCTTAATCAGCTACGTATACCAAGCCTTTGTTCACGGCCATAAAGAGCTGGTCGCTCTTATGTTAGAATAGCAAATAGTACATTTGCTGATGTGCGAAAAGATTTATCCATTCAGAATATATTAAACATAAAAATGCATTTAATCAAATATAGTTATGCACAGTCATATTTCACATGTTTGTGTACATTCGGATATGGAAAGACAATACGCTGTACAAGTCGTCTCGGGAGAAATTCTCCTTAGAGACAATATGGGCGTAAACACACCAGTAGGCCATGAATGATGCCCCAAACCGTATGACTTGATAGCATGTACAATGTCTCTGCTGATTGCTTTCGTTGCCTATGTAATCGCGAGCAAATATAGATATCCTCTCGGTTCTTCCTCATTTCGCCCAGGGAAATATCCATGATGTAATACCTGGAAGGAGAGTGGGCAGCACTAGTATTCGGCTTGTACTCAATATTTGGCTTGATTAACGGAAACAATATAAAATGAAGAGCCTTACTCAAAGAGACAATGCATTGACCGGTTCAGCAATCGAGCCTACACCCCTACAATTGTGCTGCCATCACCTTAACTACTATGACAAGCACATTTACACACACACAAACACACAGACACACACACACACACACACACACACACACACACACACACATGCACACACACACACTTATACATGTACATACACTCAAATACACTTAATACACTTATACATTATCGGTTAGTCAGATGAAAGGGCAGAGCCTACAACTCCCTTCGAGGAGTCTGAGACATGGGAGAAAGATTTCCTCAAATCTCAAAACCTGACTCAGATTTTTATAACACAAAAAAGTGGACTCCGCTAAAGGTCCCCATGGTATGAGCTAGTGGTGTTAGCCTGAGCGGTGGGTTAAATCTACCACCAATCTAACCCAAAGTGATATTTGAACTCAGCATGTAAAGGGCCTAGACTAATATCACAAGGTACCCTGTCAGATACTCTAACGATTCTGTCAGTGAGCTGTTGTGGAATAGTAATATATTTATTGGCTCACGGAAAGGAAAAGAATAAAATTTATTTCAACGGAATTTAAACTCCGAACGCAAGGTGCCGGAATATAAAGCAATGATTAGTTTGTCCGAAGCTCTAAGTGTTCCATTTATTCTAATCTAGAATTAAAAAAAAAAAGTTAGATAAAGCATTATATACTCACGTTCTAGTGTCACATAAATTCTGCTGAACATTCCTCCTATAATGAACGCCAAAACTGGGCCAATCACGCCAATAGCAGTAACAATACCTTCATGATAAAATGCATATATATAGTCAATTTAAAAAGAAAACAGGAAAAATGAAAAAGAAAAAACCAAACAGACATGAGGACGTAGCACAAACAATGTATTGGAGACAGAGAGATAGCAGGCAAATTCTTAAATAAATATATAGCAAGGTCACTTACTAATATATGCATTTGTGTACACAGACTCGGTGTTATCATCTATATAAGCAGTTGTTAGGGCAGTTCTTGGGGATTTACATACTCCGATGAAAAATGTTGACATCAGTATTAATCCGAAAGCAATGTTTTTTGAATAGGTCGTTTCATCGACTTCATTTTGTGCACAAGTTTCATTGGCATTCATTGAACTTTCACAGTAGGACAATTCTTTTTCAACGATTATCGCTGTTGTAAATAGAAAAAGTAAATAATTCAATCAAGCAATTGATAGGTTAATTTGTTAATTAGTCCACTAATTGGCCAATAATAATGATAAAAGGAAATGAAGTAGATCTACTGTATGTAATTTTATCAAACAATGGGGGACATATCAAAAATGTCCCCCATGACTATACAGCAAAATCTGTCTCACTGCATATTAAAATAGCCATCTATGTGTCATACTTAATGTATATACATCGTTGACAGGCAAGTTATTGAAATTTTCGTCCGAGATCACATTTCATATGTGTGTACTATGTTTGACAACACAATGTATATTGGAGCAAGAAAATAACTCGTCCTTGAAACAGGCTGCGAAATGCCAGATGCATTTCGGCCTTACATCAAGTGTATTGCAAAAAATATACAATAACGAATTAGATACTGTACATGCATGTTTTCACTTATGAGTATTACATTTTTGCCAAAATACTTAGGGAGCAAGGAACAAAGAATGCCAAATGGTAGGCTTCTTTCAAAGCTATTTATTCAACCTACTCTAACCTCTCAACAATATATCTATGCATACCTTATATCTTGCCAACGTTGACGGTGACAACCCTAAACTACTACACATACCATTCAAAAGGACAAGAGTTTCTTGTAGTAACGGTAAAGGGTGAATTATTATATGCACGTTCTCTGGCCATGAACGATAGAAGGTCAGCTGCAGTGCAAAGGTTTGATGGCGATCAAGATTTTCTAACACATCACCACACCATTACCGTCGTACTAGTGTTACTACACTATTATGATAAAATGTAAGACAGAGATCTTCCACATTATCAACCATTCGATTTCCATTTTAAGTGAACCAAATAAACAGGATTAATTCGCGATTCCTGCTCTCATCCAAATATAACAAAATACATATTTCTTTATTCATGCTTACCCGAAATATTTGATGTAGTTTCGGCATTTGACTTTGGTGTAACAAAATGAGGCAGGGAGCATATCATACAGGCAAGACCAGATAAAACGCCACTGATGCCCAACAGTTTTGGTCTGTGGGTGTCTTTAAGTAGATAAGTTAGAAATAGAGACGTTACAAGGAAACCAATATCATTTCCACTCATTAGAAGTCCACTGTCACTACTTGCTAAGTTGAATCGTTTCTCAATAGTTGTTATCTGAGATCCTAGGTACGAGTTCACCGAAAATATCAGGAGATTAGCAAACCCGACGATCACTGCAAAACTCTAGAAAATAGATAGATAGATAGATAGATAGATAGATAGATAGATAGATAGATAGATAGATAGATAGATAGATAGATAGATAGATAGTTGACATCTTTATCCACAAGTGGTCATATATAAAATTATATCTATCTTTATATATATATATATATATATATATATATATATATATATATATATATATATATATATATATATGCATACATACATACATACGCACGCATGCACACACACACACACACTCACACACACACACACACACACACACACACACACACACACACACACACACACACACACACACACATATATATATATATATATATATATATATATATATATATACGCAAGATTTAAAATTGAGCTACTATAACTTTCATGATCACAACAGTACATACTTGCTCTCTTTGAAAATGTGAGAAAGAATAAGAGGAAAAAGCGCAACACAAAAAATAGGAAACAAAAAGCATGGACGAAAGTGAGATAAGAGTTGTGTCTCTTTGGTCTTTTAGAGTGGGAATCAAAAATCTTTAGAGTGGTTAATCTGGTGGAGACAATTTTTTTTTTTTTTTCATTTTTTTTTTTTTAATATGTATATACATGTATATATATATATATATATATATATATATATATATATATATATATATATATATTCTTTCACCAATGTTCTTTGTCTATCCCTTCTACCGCAAGAACTTTCTCTGTTTCTTTAAACCTTTAACCTGTGCATCTTCGTTATAAGATCGTAAGTCTACATGTAACACATACTGCCCCTTTTCCAGAGTTTTAATAAAACAAAACCCAAAGAAACTCACATGCGAAAAGCCTACTTTCTCGTTATTACATATAAAAACATATAAATAATCAATCCATATAAAGATGATATAATTACTTGAAAACGACCGATTATATATTCTGTGAACACTGAAAGATAAACCATGCAATGAAAATAATGAAACCACACAAATAGACTAAGAACGACATGAATCAAGCAGAAATAACCACAAATTCTTCAAATAACACCGACCATCGTCAAAATGGAGAATTATGCTGGATATGGTTCTAGATAAACGAAAAGAAAAGCATCTTACAGTCATGACGACAACATATCTGATCACAGACGTACTTAACCAGAGCGGTCATGTCTCTGAACATCAATAAACATCGCATATTAAGTGTCTGAAATTATTCCTGTCACTAAAGTCAATCACCTACTTTGAAGAATGCACACTCTATCGTGGCTGACTGCATATGCAGCAAACATCAAGGCACAAGAAGAATACTAATACTTTATTTGTATTCAATGAGAATTTATATGCTAAGAAAGCATAAACAACAAAACAGTTATACGTAACACCAATAGCCTCAAAACCAGTTCTGTTTCTATCCCTGCTGTTTAAGACTGACGCAGATTTTACTCAAGCTGTTTTATTACACAACAGATTGAAGAACAAAAGGAAAGAAACGCTTACCTTTAGATTAAAGCATTTGTTCTCAGGTTGGGGTGAAATAATTTCTACTTGAAATTGGTTATCGTCTGCTGGATTCGATTCGGTCATGTTTGGAGATAATTATCTAAACAAAGTAAAACATATATACATGCATATACATATGTGTGCGAGCGTAATGTGTGTGTGTGAGTGGGGTGCTGAAAAGTTCCTGGCTTTCAGGGTATCGCGAAAAGCCTGGTTTGAGGCCCAAACTTCCGAGTTCTTTTACAGCGCTTAGAAAAACTGAAGGACAGCTGCAATAAGTGCGTGAATCTGAGAGAGGAATACGTTGAATAAAACCATAATTAACTGATTCTCCTGTATGTTCTTTTACTCAAAGCCAGGAACTTTTCAGCACACCCTCGTATATATATGTAATATGCTAAACTTGCTAAAAAAGAGTAATGAACTTTCCATAGGGAGTGAAAAATCCGATGTTTCAGAGTCCTTCTTCAGGAGAAAGATGTAAGGAGACAAATTACCATTATTGTTACTATGTGTGCATGTGTGTGCGTGCGCCCGCGCGTGCGCGTGTGTCTGGGTTTGGTTTTACAGACAGAAGAAACAGGGCTCAATACATAAAGTACATATATATATATATACACATATATGTATACACATATACACATATATATATGCACACATATATATACACACATATATATATACACACATATATATGCACACATATATATACACACATATATATATACACATATATATATATATATATATATATACACACACACACACACACACACACACATATATATATATATATATACATATATATACATATATAGACATACACACACACACACACACACACACACACACACACACACATATATATATATATATATATATATATATATAATAATTTTTCCTGAAGAAGTGCCAAATGTCTAAATCCAATAGACCAGTCACTGGATAAGTTTGGCACAGAAATGTTAACATAGAGTGGTGAATAAATCGATATATCGAATTTGAAGTCTCTGTCTCTTTTGAATATGAAAATTTAAAAGTTTAAAAACCTTATAATATATATATATATATATATATATATATATATATATATATATATATATATATATATATATATATAAAGGTAAGATCCAGGGATTGAGGTGTGTAGAAAGTAAGTGAGCTTCAAGCAGACCTATTCGGTTTGACTGCCAACATCAATTCTGTTCGCATTGATTTTATATTCAATGTAATGATAAACCTTTATAGGCTAATGAATGACGTGAAAATTATTTTCGCTATAAATCAATAAATAAATAATTATTAGCAGGGATCTGTTCAATTTGGCTCACAGATTTTTTAATTAATTTATTTTTAACTAAGCAGTTTGAAACTTCCTATACTGGTGGAATGTTTCACGCAGAACACGGTTTACTTTGAACATTTTTGACAAAATTTGGTATTTTAGTTATTTCGTGTTAAAGTTGTCGTATTTGGGTAATTTCAACCAATCAACGATGTGTATTCAGTTGAAGAAAATCGAAGGGGAACAACTTCCGGGTTATATCTACTAAAATATCACCACTCTGTTCTATTCGTATGTGGAGCGAAGATGATACCACCTTTATCATTTCTTCCTTTCTAGTCAGCACTGTGCATTTCTAACTCTTTCCCTCTATTCTACACTATCAACTAGCAACCAGCGAGCAAACTTGTCACGGCCGCTACAATTACCGTATTTTCCGGTATATAAGCCGCTATTTGTTTTGTTTTACCTATCATGCTTTCATTAAGTTTTTTTTTTTTTAAATCTAATAAAGACTTTTATATTGACGAAATGTGTTTGTTGTTGATTATGGTAAGATGAAAACATGACAATAACTATACTGGCAACCAAACGAAAAAGATCCCTTCAAGCAATCCGTAGAAAATACAAGAAGCAACTTTCAGAAACTATACTGGTTTATTGGTGCGGAAGGTTACTCTTTTATTTGTTTCAGTCTTTTTTTTTTACTGTGGCCACGCTGGAGCACCGCCTTTCGTCGAGCAAATCGACCCCAGGACTTATTCTTTAGAAGCCTAGTACTTATTCTATCGGTCTCTATTGCCCAACCGCTAAGTTACGGGGACATAAACACACCAGCATCGGTTGTCAAGCGACGTTGGGGGGACAAACACAGACACACAAACACATACACACATACATATATATATATATATATATATATATATACATATATACGACGGGCTTCTTTCAGTTTCCGCCTACCAAATCCACTCACAAGGCTTTGGTCGGCCCGAGGCTATAGTAGAAGACACTTGCCCAAGGTGCCACGCAGTGGGACTGAACCCGGAACGATGTGGTTGATAAGCAAGCTACTTACCACACAGCCACTCCTATAAAATTAATAATATCTAGAGTAATAAGAAATATTATAAATTTCTACTACCAGTGGTCTAGCGTGTAAAAATTTAGTCCATAGATTATATATTATTCATATAAATACAGTGTACATTTAAACACATAAGAGGTATCCATCATAAGATTCCTTGCACGCTAGAAAGAACAGCTACGTTCCAAACCACTATCTAGGGATAAAACTTCGAAGGGAATGAAAAATAAAAACATTTACCATCTAACTCCTTGACCATGGTTTCTGACTTATTTTAGCAAACTCCATGGTCCAGGAGTTAGATGGTAAATGTTTTTATTTTTCATTCCCTTCGAACTTAGCTGTTCTTTCTAGCGTGCAAGGAATCCTATGAGGGATACCTCTTATGTGTTTAAATGTACACTGTATTTATATATATATATATATATATATATATATATATATATATATATATATATATATATATATATATATATATATATATATATATATTGCAAAGGGACATATCTACACAGCTCAAAATATTTTATCCGGCTTTCTATTATATTTCTTATACAAATGTCATAGTTTCAAAAATGACTCGAAATTTTACTCACAGAAAATTTTCCACGGTACACAATGTGCAGCCTTCTATTATACACAAGCAGGATTTTCGTAAGTAATAACAATGTAATGTAAGAGGAGAGTTACATCCGTAGAATCGACCACATTACTCAATAATGTTCACAATATTTTCCTTTGGTTTCGTTATTGGTGCTTGTATATTCCTAAGAATCTTTATGAATAATGAGCTTTTGGGAAAGAAATTACGAAGTGTTTTTTTTTTTTCTTTGAATTCGCTTAATTTTCTTTTTCAAGCTTTTCTGATGAACTCCGCCTAAGGTTTGATCATTGACCCGTTGTTGGTGATATTGTTGTTGTTGTTGTTGTTGTTGTAGCTGTTAAGACCGCCTCTAATAAGCAAGACTATGGTGTCACTATAATTTGGTTCGCTTAAGCTGAATATCACAAAAGATCTTCCTAACATTTTGTCTCGCAACACTTGCTTATAACAATATCATTTAAGTTAACATTAGATTCGTGCAGCTATAATCTGATTCATTCGCAAATAATCACAGATAAACACACACACACACACACACACACACACACACACACACACACAAACACACACACACATGTGTATGTGTATAAATATATATTTACTCCTTCAAATATTTTACCTATACGTATATGTGGATATATATATATATATAATACAAAAATGGGACAAGAACGCAAAACATCCAGACAGGTAGGTGATACAAAAAAGGGACAACAAAACATCTAGACAGACGATACAAGGAAACAAGGACGAGTCATTCGGAGTTTTCTATCCTCGGTCGAGTTCCAGATTATCTTTGCTAGACAGACAGATAGACAGATGGATATTTGAATGTGTACATATACATATAAATGTAGATATGGTGTGTATGTATACAAACACAGAAAAATACACACATGCATACACTTAGGTATACACATATGCATGCATACACACACGTATACATATATACATGCATACACTCACACGCACATATACGCACGCACACACACACACTGCTGTCTCAGAAGTAAATATACAAGCCTTCCTTTTAGCGTTTTGTCTGTGTGGACATTAGTGGAGGCGCAATGGCCCAGTGGTTAGGGCAGCGGACTCGCGGTCATAGGATCGCGGTTTCGATTCCCAGACCGGGCGTTGTGAGTGTTTATTGAGCGAAAACACCTAAAGCTCCACGAGACTCCGGCAGGGGACGGTGGCGAACCCTGCTCTACTCTTTCACCACAACTTTCTCTCACTCTTACTTCTTGTTTCTGTTGTACCTGTAATTCAAAGGGTCAGCCTTGTCACACTGTGTCACGCTGAATATCCCCGAGAACTACGTTAAGGGTACACGTGTCTGCGGAATGCTCAGCCACTTGCACGTTAATTTCATGAGCAGGCTGTTCCGCTGATCGGATCAACTGGAACCCTCGACGTCGTAAGCGACGGAGTGCCAACAAATGTGCGGACATTACTACAAATTACAGCGATGCCCAAATCTTTCAAAACTGATGACATTTATGCACTTCTGAGATGTTCGTGTCTCTGTCTGATGGGTAGATTGTCACCATTTTATATTTTTAATTTCGTGCATATGCATTGTCTGTTTATGATTTTGTCGAATACACAGTATACTGGGGTCAGTTGGGCACCGTCTGTGAGAAAAACAGCAGTATGACGTAATTAACTCTGCCAGAAGTTTGGCAATGACATGCTGTACTACTTGGCATTCGTGCCGGAAGTTCTAATACGAACATTTCAGAGTGTTTGTGTGTCAATCTGAGGACATGTACCAAGAGCGATAAAAATCAAACGTCCAATCAACATCATGGTGTTTGGAGTGATCACTAGTGATGACAACGTTATGTCTCCATTCATCTTTCCACACAGCCTCAAACCCAACAGGGAAGCATATATCAAGTGCCTGAGGGGTAGGCTGCCCTGGGTCAAGAGGGTGGCTGCTGGAAAACCCTGTGTCTAGCAAGAGGACTTTGCACCATACCACACGAGCAGGAGAACCCAGTCATGGCTGTCAGTCAATTTCTGCGACCACATCACATCTAACAACTGTCCGCCTAACTCCCCAGACTGCAAACCCCCTTGATTATTATGTGTGGGGCACAGTAGAGCGAGAGACCAACAAAACTCCTTGAAACACTAGAAATGAACAAAAAAGGATTATGGTGGCATTCACCAACTTAAACAAGAACACCGACCAGAAGAGTTGCAGGAGATTTCGAAGTCGTCTGGAGACCGTGGTTGAAGCCAATGGTGATTTGATTGAATAAATTTACTCGTTAGTATTTGAAGATATTTTTTAATGTAATTTTGGTAAATATATCTGCTAAAAAGAGATGTCAGTGTTATTTTCATTTTTGCTTAATTTAGACAATTTATTCACCGCACCCTGTGTATATATGCATATTTATACACATGCCTTCACACACAGACACACACTCACTTACAGACATACACATAGATAAATACATATATGTATGCATGCACACACCACACACACACACACACACACACACACACACACACACACACACACACACACACACACACATACACACACACACACACACAAACAAACCCATAAAATATTCAGAACGAAATAATTACAAATGCTTCCAATTTTATAATACATGTGCATGCATATATTTGTTTGAATATGCGTCTCTCTCTCTCTCTCTCTCTCTTTCTCTCTATCTCTCTCTCTCTTTCTCTCTCTCTCTCTCTCTCTCTCTCTCTTTCTCTCTATCTCTCTCTCTCTCTCTCTCTCTCTCTCTCTCTCTCTCTCTCTCTCTCTCTCTCTCTCTCTCTCTCTCTCTCTCTCTTTCTCTCTCTCTCACTGTATGTATATATATATATATATATATATATATATATATATATATATATATATATATATACATATATATAGTTCAAAAAAACAATAACAAAAAAACAAAAAAACAACAAAGTGAGGACGTGATATGGATAGTATTATTGGACGCTCAGGAAAGGAAAGAGAAAGTGTATGTATATATATATCCACAGGGGTTGGACAAAATAATGGAAACACCTTAAAATTTCAAACAAATTTATTTTGAATATGGGGTAGGAGCGCCTTTGGCAGTAATTATAGCTTGAATTCTACGAGGTATGGACTCATACAAAGTTTGAATTGTTTCCAAAGGAATTTCTGTCCATCCTTCACCTAAAACAGTCTTGTAGTGATGATGGTGGAAGATATCGATTCCTTACTTGTTTTTGTAAAATGCACCATAAAAGTTCAATAATATTGAGATCTGGGGACTGTGGTGGCCAGATAAGATGTTCAACTTCACTAGAATGTTCCTCGTGCTATTCAGTAACAACCTTAGCTGTGCGAATTGGTGTATTATCATCCTGAAAGATTGCGTTCTCTCCGAAAACAGTTCTGCAACCATAGGATGAATTTGATCGGATAAAATGCTTAAATAGTCTTGGCTATTAATTCTGCCATGAAGGGAAACCATTGGGCCGGCGGATTTCCAAGATATAGCGCCCCCACCCCCAGATCATCACAGACTACAGATCATCGAAGACTACAGATCCAATCCATCACTTGAACTGTAAAAGTCTGTAAAGCTTTCCAGTTTATCATTTAAATATATATAGGCATGTACAACTATATGCATGAGGATACATACATAAAGCAAAACATACAAATCTGCACATATGCATACATACATAATACATACACACACACATACATACATACATACATACATACATACATACATACATACATACATACATACAAAATTAGGCTGTTGATGAAATTTCAATAAAGGCGCCTTGGATCTAGGTTAAAAACCGGCTCTTTCTCTATTGGCAAGAAATTTTGAAATGAAACTGGATGACATACATACATACATGCATGCATGCATACACACACATACACATCTATACACGAGGTGGCGGTCGAAAAGTTCCTGCCGTTAGGTAAAAGAAAATACAAGAGGATTGGTTAATTATGATTTTATTCAATATATTCCTCTCTCAGATTCACACACTTATTGTAGCGGTTCTTCAGTTTTTCTAAGACCTATAAAAGAATTTGGATGGTTAGGCCTCCACCCAGGCCTTACGCGATACCCTTAAAGCACCACCACCCGTGTAAATGTGTGTGCGTGTGTGTGTAGGAAAATTTGTTGTTGAAAATGCACCTAAATTTTAAAAACTTGTAATTATTTTTAAATAAATTTATTTACGTATATCCCAAACTAGTTTCAGCAATATTTTTTGTTTATCAATGGTAAAAATTTAGAATTATGAATTAGAAAAACATGTTTAAAAGTTTCGATGTTGACAAGTTTACATGTTCAAAGCAGTCAATAATATATATTAATCTACTAGATCCACACTCAAGGCTTTGGTCAGCTCGAGGCTACAGTAGAAGACACTTGCCACGCAGGTGCCACTTGCCACAAGGTGCCACGCAGTGGTACTGAACCCGGAACCATGTGGTTGGTAAGCAAACTACTTACCACACAGCCACTTCTGCCTATATATGTATACACAGGTAAGTTTTTAGGTAAGTTTTTAGAGAGATACATACATACATACATACATACATACATACATACATACATATATACATACACACCTATATATATATATATATATATATATATATATATATATATATATATATATATATATACACTCACACACACACACACATACACACACACACATAAAATTATTAATAAGGGGATAGAAAAATCTTTTCTTTGTCTATATACTGAAAAGTGACGCTAAATCGTCGAAGCACGTTAAATATCTTCACTATTATGAATGTATAAATGTATGTATGGTTAATATATATATATATTGTGTGTGTGTGTGTGTGTGTCTGTGTGTGTGTGTCTGTGTGTGTGTGTATGCGTGTGTGTATATGCGTGTGTGTGTGTTATTTTATTCTTTTACTTGTTCCATTGATTAGACTACAGCTATGTTAGTGGCACTGTCTTGAGGGATTTATACATACATGTATATATATATATATATATATATATATATATATATATATATATATATATATATATATATATATATATATATTTATATATATATATATATATATATATATATATATATATATATATATATATATATACATACATACATATAAGAGGGATGACCACCAAGTGGACATCCTTTATTCTAGAAGACCACTTATGTTCTGACCATTGGTGGTCTATGCTAGAAGAAGACCACCTATGGTCAGACCATAGGTGGTCTTCTTCTAGCATAATGGATGTCCACTTAGTGGTCATCCCTCTTATATGTATGTAATATAATTTTTCTGAATCTTCAGATTTTTCAATATGATAGAACAGTGGTTTTAAATTGATATTAATCAAATTAATATTTAATTTTTCACCCTTATTATTTAAATTATATATATATATATATATATATATATATATATATATATATATATATATATATATATATATATACATGTGCGTGTGTGTATGTGTATGTGTGTGTGTTTGTGTGTGCATGTGTGTGTGAATGTGTGTGTGTGCATGTGTATGCGTTTGTGTGTGCGTATAGGTGCATTTGTGTGCTTGTGTATGTGTGTGTGTTTGTGTGTGCGTAAAGGTGTATTTGTGTGCCTGTGTGTATGTGTATGTGTGTGTGTGTTGTGTGTGCGTATAGGTGTATTTGTGTGCGTGTATGTGTGAATGTGTGTGTGCATGTGTGTGCATGTGTGTATGTGTGTGTGTGTGTGTTTGTGTGTGCGTATAGGTGTATTTGTGTGCGTGTGTGTGTGTGTGTGTATGTGTGTGCGCGCGCGCGCGTATCACGAAAGGCACGTAAGTTAATTGGTCCTGCCTCGAGTGCGTTGCAAACGAACAAGTAAACCGTTCTCCACAAACTTGGTTCAAAGTTCGAATATTGATGACTTACAGAGCTATGGTCGAACAACTGAAATCTCGTGCCAGACAGTCAACCAAACGGCTGCCAGACAAGTTAGCCACCAATAACTAACAACAATAACATCGAGGAGAACCTGCAAAAGAAAAATTTCCTTAGCAAAAATGGCCAAACCATCGTTGACATACCTGTACACTTAAAGCTTAATGTCCATATACAGATCAAATACATTTCTTGCCGCCTCCATACCTAAAGAACCATCTTTTGAATTCATGCAGCATCCAGTGTCTTATATGAACGTAATCTTAACTCATTTTAAAAGTCAAAATCGATATAAATTTCACAAGTATGATATAAAGTAATCTACAAAGAAAGATAAAAACATTAGAAGGTAAAAAAATTAATGTTTGTTTTACCTGTAAATATTTAAAACGTACCTTCAAAGTTATCAAGTTTAAAACTCGACAGGACTTGCTTCCCAACCTAATATGTACAATACGGTGTTTTGTTATATACATTTATAAGTCATGAAGTTAAACACATATTTGTCAACCTATTTTTAATTATTCTTATTTATAAGGTTAGTATCCTTTTCAGCCCCCATATTTAGGTTAGATCTATTTTTAAATTTCTATATTTGGATAATTTATCCTTTTCTTTACATTATTACTTATTGGGGCTTTTTGTTATCAAGATATCTGTTGAAATACACTGCCTTTGAATCAAATTAATCTGTAAGATAGTGAAGGATTAAATAAAATAATCTTGTCATTATTAAGCTGATGTTTGGAACGTATATAAACACGAAACTTTGATGTAAAGATTTAGTTTAATTCACTGTAAGACTTGAGGTTTCAAACATAGAACCGGGAGTGTTCAAAGGAGGGTTGGTATGGAAAAAATTAAGCTCCTATAGTATTTTCGATTGTCATTTTCTAAAGCAAGAAGTGGTTGATATTAGTACCAGAGATGATTTTATTTACTCTATGTACCCAGACCTTGTGGACACCCTGTAGAATATGGAATATATAGTATATACAGTAAAATGAATGAAGTATTGACTGTCTTATTGAATAAATGAAATATTGAATATTAAATATTTAAGGACTAGTATACTTTCCTGCTTAATAGCAGTCTTCAAGGTTCCGTTTATCTTCAAGGTTCGTTTATCCCCTCACTCATATATATATATATACATATATATATATATATATATATATATATATATATATATATATATATATATATATATAAAATACAATTTAAACGAAGTTTTAGGTTAAATTAATAAAGATAGAAGTTATACTTACCTCAACGATGTTTAAACTAAACATTTTAGACGTTAAACTCAGAACTAAAACGTTTATTAGAAAGAAGTCTCGTGAAGATATTGCGTAAAGAAAAAGAATAGAATAAAAAGATATAAACACATGAATGAAAGTTTTATTATAAATGAAAGATTAAACTTTATATAACTTAAATCATAATAAAATAATTAGCTATATTGTAAACATTTTATTGAACGTTAAAATCTAAGTAGTTATAGATTCAAAAGAATAAGACTAAGAAACAATATAGACTAACAGAAATATTATATGCACATCTTATCTTAACGAATCTTTCGTTTAAAATACAATTTAAACGAAGTTTTAGGTTAAACTAAAATTATAAACGTAAAATATAAACTAACAAAAATTAATGGTGATATAATTGACTTCTTGTTTAACGAAAACCTTGACGTAATAGAAATCACTATCACCACTACCATCTAATTGAAGAGGACCAGTCGTGGAAAGAAAGACAACAAATAATTTTTCTGAAAATAAACCCAATAGATATTGATTGTAAGGGAAATAACTCTCCAGTTATTATTGGAGGAGTTATGGGTGTTGTTTAGGTTTAGTTTCGTAGTCACTGAGTCGATTTAAAATGTTTGTGTTAAATTCGAGCTACCCTTTTCGCTGCCATTACACATCTAGGTTTTCATTATTCAATACAACCTTTCTTTCTTCGTTGTCATTAGTGTAATTTGAGAGAGAAGTGGTTGTTATTTCTAACCACCTGGAGGTCCGTTCTTTGTTGACTCAGAACAAGAGTTTTTAGCAAAAATAACATCTATTATTATTCTTTAGCCCCAGGCGTTGAGAAGAGGTGTTTTAAAGGAACCTTCCAAACAGAATCCAGCGTAGAAGTGAAAGTGAATAGGTGGAAAATATGTCGCAGGAGCCCTGCTAACACAGTGTGCGCTTGCAGAGTTTCTTCCAGAGTCGGTAGGAATCCTATTAACAAAGAAGTGGAAGGCTCTGTTTTCTAGGTAGGAAAGCTTGCAGTGTCTGGAATAAACGAGGAAAAACATCTACCTACAGATGTGTGTGTGTGTGTTTGTGTGTGTGTGTGTAAACAAGGAAAAACTTCTACCTACAGATGTGTGTGTGTGTGTGTGTGTGTGTGTGTGTGTGTGTGTGTGTGTGTGTGTGTGTGTGTGTGTGTGTGTGTGTGTAAACAAGGAAAAACTTCTACCTACAGATGTGTGTGTGTGTGTGTGTGTGTGTGTGTAAACAAGGAAAAACTTCTACCTACAGATGTGTGTGTGTGTGTGTGTGTGTGTGTGTGTGTAAACAAGGAAAAACTTCTACCTACAGATGTGTGTGTGTGTATGTGTGTGTGTGTGTGTGTGTGTGTCCTTGTATTTGTGTTTGTCCCTCACCGTCGCTTGGCAACCGGTGTTGGTTTGTTCACGTTCCCGTAACATACCGGTTCGGCAAAAGAGAGCGATAGAAAAAAGTAAGTACTGAGGTCGATTCTTTCGACTAAAAATCTTTAAGACGGTGCCCTTGCATACAAGAAAAGATATACAGCTGATCTCGGATGAGGATCTTTGCGTACTTTACATATAGCGTATGAGTTTCTTCCCCTTCATCTTTCAGATTCTAGCTAAATTCTAAGTCTCGCCTACCATCCTATACTGTCACACATTGGATTATGGGTATGCTTAGATGTAACATCCGCACTGAGTTGAATGATTGAAGCCCCTTAACAGACTTCTTTCGATACTAACGCATTTGTCGTAGATTTTCATTAAAGAATGTACAACACCTAAGTTTTCTGTTCATAGTTATAAACCTTATCTGCTACACGCTGTCTAGTAGGAATTAGTCCTTACTAGGGTGAGTATAGTGGTAGTTAGTCGTGGCATTCAAATTCTCTAAGTGAAGAATAGCGCACATATAATAATCTAGGAAATAACTACATTTCCGAAAACTATCTGTACTCATAAATACACAAGTCCATGATCAGCTGGGAATATGGAAAATAAAATTCAAGCTAACCCAGATTATATACACCCGTGATATCAAAGCCTTGAGGCACGGGTGTGTCACTTTGGTTACAATTTTCTAGAATTAAAATCTCTCACATTTGAGCATAGAAAATTAGAGCAGGTTTCATCAACAGGCGCAGCCTTATGTATACGCAGAATTATCAAAGTAAGAACTTTTAAAATGCACCAGGATTTCATCGCAAATATGGAATTTGCTAGAGTGGCCGATAAACTGGATTTATTATAGCGATAGGACTTATGTAACCTGTAGATTTACGACACAAACATACACACGAGATCTGATCACTAAGTATCCCGACTGTTGCTACAGTAACGAAGCTAAAGCTCGCAGAGTAAAACCACTTGGCAAAGACTGACCTTGAACGCTGTTGTGCATGTGCTCTAAGCTTTAACGTTCTAGTTCACTCAAGCTATTTACAGCAGTGCTTGAAAGAAAGGTATGTAGCGTGTGATCATCGCATTGATCATGACAGCGAAAATCTGATTATTTTTAAAGGAGATTTGTCCACTCTAAGCATGAATTGTAAAACGAAAAACTTAATTTGCTGTGCAGCTTGCCCACAGTGTAAAGGGTACTATATTGATGAAACCGGAACGGGACTACATGACAGAGTTCGTGTACACAGAGAACAAATTAAAGACATCTCTGTCAGAATCACTACTTGCAGTGGACACTTCTCATCATGCGGAAATGGAAAATTTCCAATCTTCCCCTTCTTTAAGATATGGTCGGACAACGAACATTTCTGGAAATATGAAGAAGAATTCATCAGGAAGTAATTAACTACTGCTACTGACACGGACAGAGGTCACTGCCATTTACCATTACCAACACGGTCACTACTACTACTACAACCAACAAAAAACCCTCCCACGTGGACTATGTTGACACCAGTAAGGAACAATTATGAACTTTTCATTTAATTACATTTTTTTAAAATATGTATTTTTGATAAGGTTCGTCTTTTCTAGAACCGAAACATGTTAAATATCTCTGACAAAATTATAAATTAAAATTCATTTTTTATATATTGGCGTTTTCAAACTTCTTTTTTATAAATATATATATGTGCATATATATATATATATATATATATATATATATATATATATATATATATATATATATATGTGCATATATATATATATATATCCAAATAAAAGTGGATGACACCAACACTTTCAATTATTCCCCCACACTGTACATGTGAACTTAAATACTTGAGTAGTGTAGATACTAGACCAAAGAACTAAAGGGTAAAATTTATATTACTAAAAAAAGTTTTAAATAAGAAATTAAACTGATTAGAACTACCAGTGAAATCATATATATATATATATATATATATATATATATATATATATATATATATATATATATATATATATATATATATATATATATATATATATATATATATATATATATGCACACACACACGCTCTCACGCACGCAAAGCACACCTACACACACATACATATATATACAGATGATGCAATATATATATATATATATATATATATATATATATATATATATGCACGCATGTTTGTGTAAATAGGGATATATATATACATATATATATATATATACCTATTTACACAAACATGCGTGCATACATGCGTATACGTATGTATCTACATAATAAATACTTGTACTTCTAAATATTTGTATATTACTTGACTTCATTTCAAACTACATTCCATTGAAAATAAATAATTTTCTTCAACGAGATATATCAAATGGAATCTATTACGAAAGGTTATGTACGTAAGTGGGTCAAGCGGCTATTAAGTCATGTATCACATGAGCATTATTATAAAAGTATTATACCTTAAATATTTGCAATAGATGACAGACTACAGATCGGTTGTGCTTCTCTTGTGCGAGTAAAACGTTGTTGAAGGTATGTCTGATTATTTGATGAATTTTCATTTATTCTCACCGATTTTTCTTACTTATGTTTTACTGCAATACAATATCAAAGGTGGAATATTCTAAGTAAACAAACGTAACATACAGACACACAGATATCACTAGAGCATGTAAACACAAACATACATACATACATACATACATACATACATACATACATACATACATACATACATGCACGCACACACACACACACACACATATACTGGCCGCAGTCAAATGACTGAAACAAGTAAAAGAATAAAATAATATTATATAAATAATATGATGCAACGTAATATATTGATTCCAAATTTAAGCAAACCAAAACCTTATGAAAGGATTTTGTTGACGGAAACTGAAAGAAGTTTGTCTCACTCACACATTTATTTAAGTATACATACACACACACAGGGTGATTCAAAAGTTGCCATACATAGGAATAATCTTTTTTTTTTTTATAAGAAACAGTTTATAAGGACAGTTTTTTTTTTATTTAACACACTCTACATGGTTACCATTGTTTTGAATACACATTGCAATACGTTTACCCCACTCATTGTGAACTCGTAATAGCACATCTGGAGATACTTGTGCAAATGAATTGGCGATGCGTTCCTTCAAATGATTTGTCTTATCTTTTCGCGATACACCATGTCTTTCAAATGCCCCCAAAGGTAGAAATCAAGAGGGGTCAGATTAGGGGATCTTGGAGGCCACTCAGTTGGACCACGCCTACCAATCCAGGCATCTGGAAATGTCTGATATGATCCAACCACTGACGCACTTGAATAGTATAATGATGTAGGGCTCCATCTTCCTGGAGGTAAATAGGAAAGTTACCGCCCTCGTTTAGCAGTGATGGGAAAATTTCTTCTTGCAACATGTTGAGATACTTTTCGGCATTAAGATTTCCATTAACAAAAATTGGGCCAATGTTTTTGTCACCCCATATCCCAACCCAAACCATCACTTTACTAGCACCTTGCATTTTTGTTGCACTCATCCAGTGAGGGTTAGCATTGCTCCAATAAGGCATGTTTTGGCTATTAACCTCTCCAGTGACGTAAAAGTTAGCTTCGTCAGTAAACAAGATCTTAGTTGAAAAGATTGCGCTATCGGTCAATTTGCTGGATGCCCATTCACAAACTTCCAGTTGTCTATCTGGGTCATCTTCACTCATATGCTGTAGCATCTTCACTTTGTACGGATGCCACTTATTTGATCTTAAAATGCGCGTGATACTCGGCTGATTGACCCCAATTTCAGCAGCCAATTTTCGTGTACTTCTATGGAGGTTCCGTGTTACTGATGCGAGGAATCTAATTGTTGTGTTTTCTTCGGTTGCTGTACGTGTTCCACCACTTCTTCCTTGATCTTCAACAGATCCAGTTTTTAAAAACTTTATCATAACTTTTGCAACGGTACCGTGTGTTATGTTGGTTCCATATTTTCCATTAAGTTCTGCTGAAATCTTGCGACTACTGCATGTATGTATGTATGTATGTATGTATGTATGATTTCAATTCGTTGTTCTTTTGTCAATGACAGCTTTTGGGTGTCTGGAATAATTTAGCGCCCCGTGAAAGAGGGTTTGAGAGGCAAACATTTTTCCAGTGACGAGAAAGTGAAAACTGTAGCGAAGAAGTGGCTCAAAGAACAGTCAACAGAATTTTACGGAGCAGGGATACATGCTCTCATTCGAAGGTGGAACATTGCTACTGAGAGTAAAAGTGGCTATTTTGTGAAGTAGAGATGTTATCCACAAAGGACTAGTTTCATTTATGATGTATGATACATGTTCTTGTGTTGGTAATTATACCTGTCCTAAACAAAATGGCATTACTTTTTGACTCATCCTCGTGTATATATATATATATATATATATATATATATATATATATATAAACTAGCAGTATAGCCCGGCGCTGCTCGGGATTAAGCTAGGATTATTAAGTGATCAAGTGCTTTATTTCAAACCAAAATAAGTAACATGGACATCAGATTTGAGCGAAATCCGTTGAAATTGGTTTGGCTGAAAATGGTTTGCTAGCAATTTAATTGGGAAATCCCATAAGGAATCAGTTTATTGGTTATTTCCACTCATTGACTGTTTTTTTTTTAAAGTTGCATTAGAGATCTGCATAGGAAAAGGTTCATCTGAAGGTTTGCATTGGGGATGTGAATTGGAGTAACTTAGGAAAACTTACCAACAGCCTTAACCAAAGAATAAGGGGCCTGTCCCTTCTAGGTTAACTCTAACCCTAACCCTAAACCCTAACCCTAACCCTGACCCTAAAACCGTAACCCTAACACCAACCCTAATCGTAATCCTAACACTAACCTTAACCCTAACCCTAATTCTAACCGTAAAACTCTAACCCTAACCCTAAAACCCTAACCGTAACACCCTAGTGGAAATCGTGCGGTTGTTAATCTGAAACATTACAAAACCCTTTTTGTGGTCCGAAAAACGGGTTGGGGGGTGGTGACTGACAAATTATTACATACGTTTTTGTTTCATAGTTGTGAAATATAAACAAAACTCCTTCGCTCCCAAAGTAGTATATATGAGGGGGGAGAAAGAAGAACGATTTAAAACAAATAAATGATTTTTTAAAAATATATTTGAATTGTTGTGTGAGAAAGTATATATAATCTCATTATAGAATATAGTGTCTTTCAGAAACATTGGATATTTTAAACTATATCTCATGTTTAAGAAAAAAAAATGCCTTTTACATTTTAACTTACTCTGTCTTAACTACATTTTCATTCCTAATACGCTTTCTGCCTCCCTTTCCACTTTTTCGTTCTTTTGTTTTTTGTTTTTTGTCTTTTTGTTTTTTTTTTTAGACGCTCGCAAAGTAAACTCTGTCTTGCTTAGAAAAATTTGCTTGCCTTACCCACTTTTTTCATTCTTTTATTTTTTGGACGCTAGCAAACACTGTTTCTCCCCCCCCCCCTGTCACAAACACACTATTTCTTTCTTTCTTTCTCTCTCTCTCTGTCTGTCTGTATGTCTCTCTCTCTCTCTCCTTCAAGCGCGTACGCACAGATTTGACTTCGCCATGTCAACAAACTTCAAAATTCGTAAAAGTTTATCGATTTTTACAGCTATACGCGGGTGCCTCTGAGAGAAAAAATTGGCCAAAATGCACATAAGGTCATTCCGAATCTCCTCCTAAAATTGGAGCGACATGCGTGCTAATTTGTGGACGTGCATAAACCACATTCACGTACACACACACACAAACATCCTCTGTTTTATAGATATAGATACACGCACACACACACACACACATATATGTACATGAAGTGAACTGACTTGAAACGGCATTTAAAAAAGTGACAGCAACTCGAAAACACTTGGCTCCTCAAAACTAGAATTTATAAACAAAATTCAACGTATGTAATAATGTATGTGTGATAGGAAATCAAGCATATGGAGTTGAAAATAAGCCACGAATGGTACTGTTAGTTACCCAACTGCATCCCTGGAGATATACTTATAAATAACTCTAAAATTATACCACATTTCATATGTTGATACACTCTAAAATTATGTAATATATTATAAATAGATATGACGACTCAAATTTAAGGCTGTTGAAAAGGTAGATAATAACAATTAATGCATCCGGTGACACAGTTTTTATGATTGACAAAATAGATTCATTGACTACAGCGTCAAATAACCGTGACGTCGAGAGATTTTATCGGTAGTTTAGCGCCGGCATTGTTTTCAACACAAGTAATTTACATTGGAGAGAATGAGATAGTGTAGACTTAATCTTTTACATCTAAATCGTATCACATCAGATGAGTAATCAAATTATCCGTATGGGATACTACCTTTCTCAGCAATTTGCAAATGGCCCGGTGCTTCACTGTCATATGACCCTTAAGTGTCAATTTCTCTGACAACTTCATGAAACAGAAAACTTTTCTTAACTCTGCCAGCTCGCTGGCAGAAATGTTAGCAGGCCGGGCGAAATGCTTAGCGGTATTTCGTCTGCCGTTACGTTCTGAGTTCAAATTCCGCTGAGGTCGACATTGCTTTTCATCCTTTCGGGGTCGATAAATTAAGTACCAGTTACGCACTGGGGTTGCTGTAATCGACTTAATCTCCTTGTCTGTCCTTATTTGTCCTCTCTATGCTTAGCCACTTGTGGGCAATAAAGAAATAAGCAATTTTTGCGGAACTCCATAAAAAAGCAGTTTATATCACTGTTATATAACTCTGTGATTGGATACCATTAAAAAAGCTTTGTCGAGTTGGGCTTTTAAACTCATTTCTTTATATTTATATGGATAATAAAAAAGAAACTGGGACTACGTAGAATCATTTCGTTAGTGAACAATCAAAGCGTCTAAACTAAATATAAAGCTCGCTATCTTCGGATGTGGTGATATGTGAACTGGTGGTGAGAGTGTTGTACTTACAATCCTTCGATCATGGTTTCGAGTGACAATGCAAAATATATATATATATATATATATATATATATATATATATATATATATATATATATATATATATATATATATATATATACATATATATATATATATTACGGAGATGTACTTACATAGCAAGTGACCTGATCTGAGTTCGTGTGCTGGGACGAAAACAATTGCAGCGTGGAAGTTACTTATAAGCCATTTAAAAACACAAAACCGTTAGATTTTGCAGCATGGAATTTTGTGAACAGGTCGCGGTCTCAAAGCGACGAAAATATTTTGGCAATTTAAATTTAAATGTTGAAGTAAATCTAACGTTTTTTGTGTGTTTTTAAATGGCTTATAAACACCTTCCACGCTGCAATTGTTTTTGTGTGTATATATATATATATATATATATATATATATATATATATATATATATATATATATATATTTACTGAACCACAAAAGAAATGTCGCACACATTCTAAATAGAATCTGGTTTATTAACAGACTACCATAGCATTGAGTGAAGAGTGCTAATGAAGAAACCGTTCTTTCCTAATGATAAAAATATCATTTACTGAAACATGTTTGACGTCACATGGTGTCACTTGATGACTTTGTGTCATGGATCCAAAGAGATGAATTGAATATCTCATGTGACCACCGTTAGCGTCGATTACCGCCAGGCATCTTATATACATTGAATGCACCAAACGACCGATGAAGGCCATGGGGATTGCAGACCACACTCTGTTAAAACTTGCAGTGAGTTGTACTGCAGTTGTCAGACTTGGACGGATGTCATTTAGCCTTCTTTGGATTTCGTCCCACAGATGCTCTATGGGGTTCCAGTCCGGACTTAGGGAAGGACATGGCAGTGTCTGGATGTTGTACTGTTGGAGGAAGTCTGTTGTCAACCTGGCAGTATAGGCACGGGTGTTGTCGTGTTGGCACACATGATTCAGACGACGGGAAAAGTAATGCACAATGTGAGGCCTTAACACTTGGTCGATACAGCGAGCAGCGGTTACCTCATTGCCCCAGCCTTGGCCGATGTTTGGAAGGCCACCGGTCCAAGTTTCTGGTTGAGAGCAACCCCGCCCCATACTCTGTCCTCCCAATGAGTCTCTCTCCATCACATTGCTATCGGCATGATGTTCACCATTCTCCAAACCTTTGCTCTGTCATTGGTCACAGAAATGCAATATCGACTTTCGTCAGAGACGACTATGGTCCTCCACTGCGGATATTGCCAGTTCTGACGCTTTCCAGCCCACTGCAGACGTGCCCGTTGATGGGAATGGAGCCCCGAACCGGACGTCGACAAGCCATTGAAAGATTTGACCCTGCATCATGTTTTTCATAAAGATGCGTTCGCGAGCATTAATATGTTAAAAAAAAAAAGTGAGCGAATTCGAATCCTTGTGTTTTCAAAAGAGAGTGGTGTTGTGAGTCACTGATATCTTCTTGATGTTAAACTACCTAGAAATGTGATAAAATCCATATAATCTGAATATCGTGTGCGAAACAGAAAATCTTTCACAGTGCGAAGTTTCTTTTGTGGTTCAGCGTCGCTAAATACGACTTACCAAAAAGCAAAAGTATAAATGACACAAAATACGAGTAACCAAAAAGGAAAACGATAAATGACACAAAATAAGACTAACCACATTGCAGACAGTTGTCTGAATTAATTATATAAGGCGGCGAGCTGGCAGAAACGTTAGCACGCCGGGCGAAATGCTTAGCAGTATTTCGTCTGCCGTTACGTTCTGAGTTCAAATTCCGCCGAGGTTGACTTTGCCTTTCATCCTTTCGGGATCGATAAATTAAGTACCAGTTACGCACTGGGGTCGATGTAATCGACTTAATCCGTTTGTCTGTCTTTGTTTGTCCCCTCTGTGTGTAGCCCCTTGTGGGCAATAAAGACATAGGTATTTCGTCTGTCTTTATTTACGTTCTGAGTTCAAATTCCGCCGCGGTTGACTTTGCCTTTCATTCTTTAGGGGTCGATAAATTAAGTACCAGTTGCGTACTGGGGTCGATTCTAATAAACTTGCCCCCTTGCCCGAAATTTCGGGCTTTTTGCATAGAGCAGAAAACTATTTTAATTAAGTATATATATATATATATATATATATATATATATATATATATATATATATATTATGTGTATTTCTTCTATCTTAATGAATAATGATTCTTCTGATAGAATAAATGGGTTAATAGAAACCAATGTAGCAAAGAACACAAAATAGCTGTGGTTAGCTCCTGTTTTTAAGGCAGGAACTCCTTGAAATTTTGGGTATTTGAGTATATTTAAGAATTTAAGGATTGGAGAAAACGCATGTTATAATTGCATACTTTATTCCTACATATGTTTCAAAGGATTACAACCTGTGTGATCCACAGGTTGTAATCCTTTGAAACATATGTAGAAATAAAGTATGCAATTATAACATGCGTTTTCTCCAATCCTTAAATTCTTAAATATATATATCTGTATATATATATATATCAGAGCGTAGGCTCGGAGCGTAAAAGACTTTTCCACTGGCGTAACAGAATATATTCATATGGCTTTATATAGCTATACACAAACACATATAGGTACATACTCACGCACGCACGCATAAAATTGCATTTGTTGTTGCATATTTAAAAAAAACAAAACAGTTTTACAGATGAGTGGATCAGACTGATAATAACCGATTTAAAATTGTCAGTGTTCCTCAATTATTTTTTACAGCATGGAAAGCATAACAGAGAAGGACATATTTCTTTCTGACTTAAACAATGGAAAAGCAAAGGAGATACATTTATCAGCTGAAAAAAGTAAACGATCGAAACTATGGCGCACATTTATCAATATCAAGGTAAGTCCGTATCATAAATAGATGCTACTATCTTTCCTTATTGTTCTATTTTTCTGATGAAAGATAAGCGTCACAAACGTCAATGTTCTTTTCCATCTCTTAAGTGTCGTCTTCTTTTTGCACTCATTATTATTATTATTATATATATATATATATATATATATATATATATATATATATATACTCCCTCTTTCTCTTTTACTCTTTTACTTGTTTCAGTCATTTGACTGTGGCCATGCTGGAGCACCGCCTTTAGTCGAGCAAATCGACCCCGGGACTTATTCTTTGTAAGCTTAGTACTTATTCTATCGGTCTCTTTTGCCGAACCACTAAGTGACGGGGACATAAACACACTAGCATCGGTTGTCAAGCAATGCTAGGGGGACAAACACAGACACACAAACACACACACACACACACACACACATATATATATATATACATATATACGACGGGCTTCTTTCAGTTTCCGTCTACCAAATCCACTCACAAGGCTTTGGTCGGCCCGAGGCTATAGAAGAAGACACTTGCCCAAAATGCCACGCTGTGGGACTGAACCCGGAACTATGTGGGTGGTAAGCAAGCTACTTACCGCATAGCCACTCCTGTGCCTATGTACTCGAATACCAGTGGTAGAGTAATATGTTTTATTAAAAAGCAGCAAAAATATCACAAAAACTGTTACTCAGTGTTTCACGTTCCCGCTCGTCGGACAGTTTTGATTTTCTAAACAAAACTGTCTGACGAACGGAAACGTGAAACTCTGAGTAACAGTTTTTGTGATATTTTTGCTGGCTTTTAATAAAACATATTACTCTACCGCTGGTATTCGAGTACTATTTTTCCATCTTGTTTCGCTTTCATGTGGTTACTCTGGTATATATATATATATATATATATATATATATATATATATATATATATATACATATATATATGTCCCCCCTCCAACATTGCTTGACAGCCGATAGAATAAGTACTAGGCTTACAAAGAATAAGTCCTGGGTCGATTTGCTCGACTAAAGGCGGTACTCCAGCATGGCCGCAGTCAAATGACTGAAACAAGTAAAAGTGTAAAGAGTATATAAAAGAGGTGGGTAACGAAATCCTTCAAAGGGTTGTCAAACATCCAAGTAAAAAATACATATATATACTGCAAAACAGTAAATGAAATATAAGGAAAGGAAAAAGTGTAGGCGAACTTTAATTCAATTCAAATCAAGGTTGGTACAGAAACAATATAAATTCTACAAATTGTTTCGGAGTCTAATTCATTCCAAAGACAAAAACGAAATAAAAATTAGATTCCTCGTCAGGAATTACATACTGGTATGAATGATTACGACCAACAAAAATATACAATGACCTTTCGTAGCCCAGACGTTAACGAACAAATAAATGAAAGATAACAAGAACGCCAGGTATCCAAAACTAGAAATATATATATATATATATATATATATATATATATATATATATATATATATATATATATATACATACATATATATATATACATACATATATATATATATATATATATATATATATATATATATATATATATATATATATATATATATATATATATATATATATATATATATATATAAAACAATAATATTAGGGATAAAAATCCAAATTTACAGGTAAAACTCAATTAAATTCAATTTATTAAAACTTTTAAGTTTTTCATTTTTGTCTTTGGAATTAATTAGACTCCGAAACAATTTGTAGAAAGTATATTGTTTCTGTACCAACCTGGAATTGAAATGAATTAAAGTTCATCCACACTTACAATTTTTCCTTTCCTTATACTTCATTTATATATATATATGGATAGACAGACAGACAGACAGACAGACAGACAGACAGACAGACAGACAGATAGATAGATAGATAGATAGATAGATAGATAGATAGATAGATAGATAGATAGATAGATATAGGCGCTGACGTAGCTGCGCAGTAAGTAGCTTGCTTCCTAACCACATGATTCTCGGTTCACTCCCACTGCGTAGCACCTGGACCAAGTATCTTCTGCTATAGCCTCGGGCCGACCAAAGTCTTATGAGTGGATTTGGTTGGTGGAAACTGAAAGAAGTCCGTCGTATATGTATATGTTTGTATGTGTGGCGTATGTCTGCATGTCTGTATTTTCCCTCCAAATTTGTTTCCAAATCATCCATAAAATTTGATCAGAATCTAGCCATCTAGAAATATCTACATCAAAACTCTAACGACATTTATAATGAGGTAATAGGCGGCGAGCTGGTAGAATCGTTAGCACACTGGGGAAAATGGCGGCATTTCGTCCGCTTTTACGTCTTAAGTTCAAATTCCGCCGAAATTGTATTTGCCTTTCATCCTTTTCGGAGTCGATAAAATAAGCACCAATTGAGTGCTGGGGTGATATAATCGACCAGCCCCCTCTCTCAAAATTTCAGGCCTTATGTCTATAGTAGAAAGGATTTATAACGAGGAAAACAAAATCCATATCCGGTTCTCATGAAATTTAGTTATGGACCATTTTGATTGAATATACACGTGTCACGTGTCTCCTGTTCTATTTTGGGATGAAGAGTCGCTGAAAAGGTTACAGAATGTGTGACGAAAGATTTCCGAACAAAGGACATAAAATAAGAACAAGAATAAATGTGAAGTGAAGAACGAATATAAGTGTTTATTTGGAAAACTAAAAAATGATCATCCCGTAATATAACAATATCTGTGTGAACACACGATTTCACACCAGGAATCTGGCAAAACAAATACATGTGTATTTTATGTTTGTTTAAAACAAATGGAAGAAGCTGGAACTTCTAAATGGCTGAAGTGAAATGTACATCAGAACAGATGTTCAAATATTTCTTGTAGCAATAGGAAATGAAAAAAAAAATAAAACAAAAACATGAAAGAAATACTGAAAATGTATGCTCTGGAGCAAATTTTAATCTATGGCTGACAGGCACTCCGTCACTTACGACGTCGAGGGTTCCAGTTGATCCGATCAACGGAACAGCCTGCTCGTGAAATTAACGAAATTATTCCACAGACACGTGTACCCTTAACGTAGTTCTCGGGGATATTCAGCGTGACACAGTGTGACAAGGTTGTCCCTTTGAATTACAGGCACAACAGAAACAGGAAGTAAGAGTGCGAGAAAGTTGTGGTGAAAGAGTATAGCAGAGTTCGCCACCATCCCCTGCCGGAGCCTCGTGGGGCTTTTGGTGTTTTCGCTCAATAAACACTCACAACGCCCGATCTGGGAATCGAAACCGCGATCCTGTGAACGTGAGTCCACTGCCCTAACCAGTGGACCATTGCGCCTCCACAACTGACAGGTACATAATTAGATATTGTTAATGTTTACGTATTTTTGATTCCGTTATGAATGTGATTATTTGAAAGACATACGGAAGATTATGTTAAAGGAGTCATAATTTATTGTAGTTTGGTATTAGAGTGTATGTATCTGAACTTAATTTAAATAATTCCTTGAAGAATCTGAAGTTCTTTTATTTTCGTTTTTGTTTTCTTTCAGACGTTTGCTATTATCGCTGGTGTAGCTAATATACCTGTCTATTCTGCATCTCTTTTGTTAAGTTCGC